>NC_091621.1:20278581-20581612 GCF_027580195.1 Bos mutus | reverse complement strand
ACTGTCTGGATGACTGTAGCTTTGTAGTATAGTCTGAAGTCAGGCAGGTTGATTCCTCCAGTTCCATCCTTCTTTCTCAAGATTGCTTTGGCTCTTTGAGGTTTTTTGTATTTCCATACAAATTGTGAAATTATTTGTTCTAGTTCTCTGAAAAATACCATTGGTAGCTTGATAGGGATTGCATTGAATCTATAGATTGCTTTGGGTAGTATACTCATTTTCATGACAGGCAGATTCTTAACCACTGGACCACCAGGGTTAACCATTGGACTAGCAGGACAGCCCATCCCTACCTCTCCTTAAAAAAAATAAAAAAGAAGAAATTCATGCCAGATCTCCACCGGTAGGACACAAACCTTGAAGGACCTGATGAATTAGGAGGGGATAGAAGACTATGTTTTGGAGAAGGCAATGGCACCCCACTCTAGTACTCTTGCCTGGAAAATCCCATGGGCAGAGGAGCCTGGTAGGCTGCAGTCCATGGGGTTGGTAGGATTCGGACACGACTGAGTGACTTCCCTTTCACTTTTCACTTTCATGCATTGGAGAAGGAAATGGCAACCCACGCCAGTGTTCTTGCCTGGAGAATCCCAGGGACAGGGGAACCTGGTGGGCTGCTGTCTCTGGGGTCACACAGAGTCGGACATGACTGAAGCAACTTAGCAGCAGCAGCAGCAGACTATATTTATCTGGTTTTGTTTCAAGGACTGAAACTACTGCAGAGTCCAAACTAAGATTCCTGAAGAGCAATTATACCAGGATAGAGTGCTCTGAGCAGGAAAGAACTTGTGAAGTTATCTGGTACAACTACTCACTTTGCTGACTTGCTAACAAAAGTACTCAGAGATTGAGTGGTTTGCCCAGAATTGAAGCTGAATTTGTGACCTTCTTGGAGAACCTGGGCTCTTAGATAGCAAAGTTAATGAGCACCTGCACTGAAATTACTTCACTTCAATATAGTTTATGGAGACTGGCTTTGATCCAAAGAAGCAGGTTTTTTAATATTTTTACAAACATTTTTAAATTGGCATAACACAGTGAAAATCACACAGATATTATGCTTATTTTGGCACATAAAGAGGAAAATTAGAAGATTCTTTTACACAATTTTTAAAATGGGATATTTAATGCATGTGCTAGCTGTTAGCTTATGGAATAAAAACAACTACCATTGTATTTCCTCAGAGTTAAATATAACTCTACAGAGAATACATATGGAATGAATGGTTGAAATGATCAATTATGAATAAATGAAGAACCTTTATCTGAATGTTGGCTGTATTCCTGGTGCTTTCTCTGATCCTGATTAGGATCTACTCCTTGGAGAATATATTTGTATTTCCCTTAATATAAATCATTTATTCTTAATTACATATTTATACACTTTAGTATAAAGTGTCTACATACTAGACATTACACTGGCCCTAGAAATACATAGGTCAAGACTTAGTTCTTATTTTTAAGTATTTCATAGTCTATTGGGAAAGAAGGAAACATAAACAAAATTATCATGCAATATGTTAAGGTTAGTATAGTCAAAGCTCTGATTTTCCCAGTAGTCATGTATAGATGTGAAAGTCAGACCATAAAGAAGGCTGAGCACCAAAGAATTGAAGCGTTTGAACTGTGGTGCTGGAGAAGAGTCTCAACAGTCCCTTGGACAACAAGGAAATCAAACCAGTCAATCCTAAGGGAAATCAACCCTGAACATTAACTGGAAAAACTAATGCTGAAGCTGAAGCTCCAATACTTTGGCCACCTGATGCAAAGAACTGACTCATCAGAAAAGATCCTGATGCTGGGAAAAATTGAAGGTAAAAGGAGAAGGAGGCAGCAGAGGATGAGATGTATAGGTAGCATCATGGACTCAATGGACTAGATTCTGAGCAAACTCTGGGAGATAGTGAAGGACAGGAGATCCTCGAGTGCCACAGTCCATGGGGTCACGAAGAGTCAGACATGACTTAGCAACTGAACAGCAAAAACACATGTTAAGAGTGTGGTGATATAAACTAACCCTAGAGCAAATCTGCAGTTGGAACAGTTCCTGTATCTGAAGGGCTGGAGAGACTGACAGAAAAGTGACGGTTAACACCAGGAAGGTACACAGTGAGCAAATATCTTGTGCTCCAAGCTGGTTTCTTAGTTTTCTAGCAATTTTACCTTATCTGCATTTTGATTCTTCATGGTTGAATTTTCATTCTGATTTAGAGTATTTGTTGTTGTTATTCAGTCCCTCAGTTGTGTTCCACTCTGTGATAGCTTGCACTGCAGCATGCCAGGCTTCCCTGTCCTTCACTCTCTATCCGAGTGTGCTCAAACTCATGTCCATTGTGTCAGTGGTGCCATCCAACCGTCTTATCTTCTGTCATCCCCTTCTCCTCCTGCCTTCAATATTTTCCAGCATCAGAGTTGTTTTCCAATGAGTTGGCTCTTCCCATCAGGTGACCAATGTATCAGAGCTTCAGCTTCAGCATCAGTCCTTCCAATGAATATTCAGGATGGATTTCCTTTAGGATTGAGTGGTTTGATCTCCTTGCAATCCAAGGGACTTTCAAGAGTCTTCTCCAACACCATAGTTCAAAAACATCAGTTGTTCAGCATTCAACCTTCTTTCTGGTCCAAATGTCACATTCACATATGACTACAGGAAAAACATAGCTTTGACTAGATGAATCTTTGTCAGCAAAGTGATATCTCTCCTTTTTAATATGCTCTGTAGGTTTGTCATAGCTTATCTTCCAAGGAGTAAGCATCTTTTAATTTCATAACTACAGTCATCATCCACAGTGATTTTGGAGTCAAAGAAAAAAAGTCTGTCACTGTTTCCATTGTTTCCCCATCTATTTGCCATGAAGTGATGGAACCAGATACAGTGATCTTAATTTCTTGACTGTTGAGTTTTAAGTCAGCTCTTTCACTCTTCTCTTTCACCTTCATCAAGAGGCTCTAGTTCCTCTTTGCCTTCTGCCATAAGGATGGTGTTATCTGCCTATCTGAGGTTATTGATATTTCTCCTGGCAATCTTGATTTCAGCTTATGCTTCATCTAGCCTGGCATTTTGCATGATGTATGCTGCATATAACTTAAATAAGTAGGGTGACAATATACAGCCCTGATGTACTTTTTTCCTGATTTTGAACCAGTCCATTGTTCTAACTGTTGCTTCTTGACTTGCATACAGGTATCTCAGGATACAAGTAAGGTGGCCTGATATTCCCACCCCTTTAAGAATTTTCCACAGGTCGTTGTGATCCACACAGTCAAGTGCTTTAGCATATGTAGTCAATGAAGCAGACATAGATGTTTTTCTGGAATTCACTTGCTTTTTCTATGATCTAGTGGTTGTTGGCAATTTGATCTCATATTTAGGTGGGTTTATTGTAATAGACTGCAGTTAGAGGCATAGATGATTCATTTCCTTTACTACTTTATATTACCCCCAATTTAATGCTACAGGGTTTCATGGAAAATGCATTAATAAATATGTAATAAATAGGTGATTTATATTATATCTGCAGTACACGAATTACAAGATTTTGATGGTGAAAGAACCAGTTCTCAATGTTTTAAATTTATGTTTTCTCATCATCAAAGAATAAGATGAAAACCTTTAACTATAGTAGCTACAGATTGAATTAGTACACAAATTAATATTTTCTTTTCATTTTATCTTAAAATAAATGAGAAATTATAACTCACAAAATATATTCAAAGAGAGATTTTCCATAAAATCTATCATTAAATTTCTTGTATTTGTTGCTTTATAATTGATTTTTAGTTCTAGAAAGTTTTAAAATTAATTCATTTAATCACATATAACTGTGACTATCTATAAAATGGGGCTAACAATTCCCATTTACCCCATAAGTGGATTAGAAACTCAAAGATAAAAATGAATAGGAAAATTCCTATGAATTAAAAGTTCTACAGAAGTGAAAATCACTTAAAATTTGGAAAACTAAGTTCAGAAATTTTACTAAGTTTTAGAAAAAAGTTTTAAGGCATGGCAGAAAATGAGTTAATTAAAAAAATTTTTTTTCTGTGTCTAAATCCCATAAAGTCAGTTACGCATTGTTATAATTAACATTCTCTTGCAGAAGTGCTTAGTGGATTTTTAAGGATAGAGAATAGATGTGTTCTTATTAGAGTTCTTACTTGCAAATTTATGTTAGTATGAGTCACAGTCTGAGTGAGGAACAAAATTCCTAGAAACGTTTCCAACAGTCTCTCTCTCTTCCTCTCTCTCATTCCCTCCCTCCCTTCTTCCATTGTTTTCTTCTCTTTTTTCCTTGCATTCTACTTTAATAAAAGATAATATTCACCAGGCTACCTGAAAAGTTCAGTTTGAGTTCTGAAAAATAACTTTTATTTAACTGTGGTTTTCTTTTTATTTCCTAACCACTTCCTAGATTAGCTGTTAAAAAGAATCATAAAAACAGATTCCATTTAATAAAATATTGAGAATTTTCAAGCCACTTACCTATATGATAAATACTTAATCATGAGTCTAAATGTATCAACATTTTACCCTATGGCTAGAAAAAGTGAGTTAAGAGATATATTTATCTTACATGCAGTAGTTAGTTCAGATTGTAATGGGATGTTTTAGTGCCCTCATTTAATTGCATGGTGTGTGTGTTTGGTGCATGAGCCCTATGAAATGAAGTGTCAATACTATAAGTAATCTTTAGGAAAGAAGAGGAGCTGGTCCTTGAATGAATGCCTAATATGTAGAGGCAATAAAAGATGCTGTCTCTCTCACTAACAAATTAGAGAAGGTATAGACATCTCAAAGTTTGGTACAGTTATATCCCTTGACTGAATAATATTTCAAAACAAAGAACAAGAATATTTCTTTCTCTCTCTCTTTTCTCTGCATGTGTGTGTAGGTCCCTTTGTTAAAAAAAAAAAAAAAACAACAACAACCACCACAAAATAAAAAACCTAATAGAATGTTACTGCTAGAATTACCAGTCACCTAGTCCCAGTCATTTGTTCTATACATGAGGTCCAGGGAGGGCAAGTATGTTTTCAAATATTCCAGCAAGGAAAAAGAGCTTGGATTAGAATCCATCTCATTTTCCAAGTAGAGTTATTTTCACATTCATGTATTAGGCTTATCTTTATGTTTTCTTTATCTTTTTCTTTTCCTCTCCTCCTTCTTTTCCTTTCCTCTTCTCTCTCTCTCCCCCTCTCCCCTTCTCTACCTTCCTACCTCCTCCTCCTTTTGTGTTACTGACTCTGACAGGCAGCATTCTGGATAGTGGAAGTTCCTAAAACTCACGATTAGGTAGAGTGAAAGAATCATATAGTTAGAAAGAAAGAAATAATGCTATTATTGCTTCTTAGAGGTAAGTGAAAATCAATGAAGGGATGAATGTAGATGTTAATCTAAACATACATTTCCCACATTATTTGAATACGGTGAGACAGATTTAAGGTTGGAACACAATACAATATTATTATTATCTCTTGGTGTCCAGTTATTTGAACAATTCATGCCCACACCATCGTTTTATAAACATGTCATGTTGCAGTGAATAAATTAGATGCACAGTCTATCAATATGTCATCATTGATCCATAGAGTAATGGAATCCTTAACATGGTGAGAGATGTTGGCAACTATTGGAGAAGAAACTGATGTAAATGCAGATTCTTTAAGAATTCAACAGTGATTATTAAGACTTGTACAAACAATTTCTCCCCATGTTGTCTAGATAGGGAAGAGTGGCTCTTTTCAAGATCAGCTACACTTTTAACAAGATTTGGAGACTAAACGAAGTTTCATGATTATCTCACAAATTTGCCCATAGATTTTGAAATGAAAAATGTACAACGATTTTGAAACTTAAAACTTTGGTGGAGAAAGTTTTAACCTCCCAGATGTTGGTGCACTTATGAAATTTAATAAAATTTCATGGAAATGTGTACTGAAAAATGCCTTCCGGGACATTTGTCAGATTCTCAATATCGATTCATGAAATGGAAAACAGAAGCTGTTCTGAGCTGTCACCATTATGTAATAGATAGTAAACTTGTGTTTTCGACAAGTGAATAGTTAGCAAATTAGGCATCTGGATGAAGTAGAATTTTGGATTCTAAATTGCATAATTCACCCCTGAACATCTGCCAGAGGAAAAAGAGCAAAGATAGCATAGAATCTGAGGAAAGATAGACGCTGATAAATAGGGAGTGATAATGCAGTATCTCACAAGTTTTTGAGTTCAGATCCCTAGTATGTTTTCTACAATGATACTATTTCTGTAATTATCCAGAGATATTTGGATTTACATAAGAGGTATTCTGGGGACGTGTAATTCAGCTGGTTATATGAGAAAAAAAAATCTGCTTATCTTTACATTTTACTATTGGAAAGATTTTACAAGTCCTAGAAATCCCATAAATGCCCTGACTTGATGATACTGAATGGGTTAAGAGGAATTCACAATATATTCTTTGAAGTAAACTTTTCAGGTAATCACAATTTTTCTAGTACATTTAAAAATTTTTAGGTTTTGCACATTTTAACTATTTATAAATTTATCAATGTTGTCATCTCTATTTCTCTTTAGCTCAAAACTATTATTTCTTAGTGGTCTACATAAACCTGCTCCTTCCTACTGTTCTACTTTTAACTAGGATAAGTATTCCATGGGTCAGATATGCTTAACATCCATGTAAGAGACTGTAATTAACCAGTGATGATGGCTGATGAAGGCTAGGTTAGGAAGAGGTGATGTGGTTTAGAGGCAATATACAATAATAGGATAAGCAAGAGTTTGAATCTCATCCTAATCTCTTACAAATATGTAAACCATCAGGTTACAATCTCTGAGTGTGTGTCTTTTCATTTGTAAAAATGAGTATGATAGCATTGTTGGGGGGAACTGAATGAGATACTGTTTATGGGTCAATTCAATAAAAGAAAAATTAACACTCAACAACAATATAGTTTCCTTGCCTCTCAATCTTCCTCTCCACATTAAATAGAATCTTTGGATATTGGAGCTAGACAGGAACTTCTTGATCACTTTGTTCAAAGACAGTTGTGTGCCCCTTGGAGTCTTGAGACTTAAAAATATCTCAGGGGCTGTCATAGGAAAGGGTGATGATACTCCAGGGGACAGGACTCTGGAATCTTATTTCAACCTGCATCAGATGGTGATGGAGGTGATCCATTCCAGGTGATTTGCTTTGTATATTGATATACAATAGTATTTGCAGAAAGAATCTCACTATTTAATAAAGGTCTGAAAAATACTAATTTTAATCCACCCTACCCCAATTTTACTGATGAGAAGATGAAGTCCCAGGGAAGTTATATTACTTATCCAAAGTGAATATTTTTTTTGGCACATTACCAGTTAAACAGGCTTCCCAAGTGGCTCAGTGGTAAAAGAATCCACCTGCCAATGCAGGAGATGCAGGAGACGTGGGTTTGACCCCTCAGTCAAGAAGTTTCCCTGGAAAAGGAAATGGCAACCCAGTCCAGTATTCTTGCCTGAGAAATCCCATGGACAGAGGAACCTTGTGGGCTACAGCCTGTGGGGTTGCAAAGAGTTGGACACGACTGAGTGACTGAGCATGTGGCTATTAAACACAAGCAAAATAATATGAGCACTGAAATGAGCACAACTTTTATGAAATCGTGTTTGGCAGATGCTATATGGTAAAAGAAGAAGAAGAAGAAGAAGAAGACATGTGACAGTATAGATCAGAGAGAATGAGGTGAAGATTTAATCATGGTTGAGTAGGATAGAGAGGAAGTTGGGGCTTCAGAAAAATGATCAGTCAGTTGGCTCAAATCCCAATGGAGGAAGATGTGGATTCCATTCTCCTGGTGAGGCTGGCTGCCATCCTGTGCTGAATTATGAGGAGGAATGATACAGCTGATGCTGGACACTGGGGAGAGTCTGTTTTGGATAGCTGGCAGCCCTGGGTGTTGCTGAAGGATGATGGAAGCAAGAAGTGAAGGAAAACTGAACAGTGGAGGCTCCCCAGAGCCATCGCTGTGATTTAAAGTTTCTGAGAATGAAGTTTGGAGCATTTGGGGGAAAATGCCTGGAGAAAAGTAGAGGTTGGTTGAAAAGACCACAGAATTGTATCAATATGTCATTTTGAGGTGGCTGATTTATGTTTATTCTGGTGATTTTTATATATCACTGTTATTGCTTTTTGCTAAAATTCACTCATTGTGGCTTTTTTATGGCTGCCTTGAGCTATACTAATCTGCATCAAAACTGGAGAGAGTTATGGCATTGGTTTTTAAAGACCTAGGGCATAGCTAGTCACCACTTAACACAGAAAATATCTTTAAAGCACTACCTTTAAGATGACCTTTGAGTAGGAAAAGATAAAAATCTCACTTTTAGGGGGAAAAAAATCTTGTCTAGGAATTGATTGTGTATGTTTAAGAATTCCAGTAAGTCAAAATCATATAATATAAATTCTTCATTATATATTCTCTATCTCCAGAGTATATTTTGCAGTTTAGTTTCTTAATAATGTTATCCTATTAATAATTACTGACTGACTAATGATTAGGATATATTATCTGAAATACATATTATTTTTACTATCATGATAATCATTTTGTTGTTTTCCCTTTCTGACTGACTTAGCCCTGTCACATGAACATGGGACAGGAAGATTTGTTTATTTCCATTTACAGATTAGAAAATTAAGTCTCAGAGTTACTTGTCAAAGTCCCCAATCCTATTATATGTGAGGTCTGGTTTAAGAATCTTGCCTTCATATAAGCCCACTTTTAGTTCACTTTATCAGGATGTCATTATGTCACATATAATGTAGCAGGTACAATATGCCTCCTGACATATTTGCATTTCAGTCACTGTGTTTTTATACATCAGATCAGATCAGATCAGTCACTCAGTCGTGTCCGACTCTTTGCGACCCCATGAATTGCAGCACGCCAGGCCTCCCTGTCCATCACCAACTCCTGGAGTTCACTCAGACTCACGTCCATCAAGTCAGTGATGCCATCCAACCATCTCATCCTCTGTCGTCCACTTCTCCTCCTGCCCTCAATCCCTCCCAGCGTCAGAGTCTTTTCCAATGAGTCAACTCTTCGCGTGAGGTGGCCAAAGTACTGGAGTTTCAGCTTTAGCATCATTCCCTTATAGTCTCTTCAAACAGATTGTGAGCTATTGGAAACAGCAACAAAATCTCTTTATTTCTTTTGATCTCCCAAATCTAGCACACAATAAATAGTTATCATTTGCTCATAATGTTTCAAAGTCATGTATAATAATATAGATCATAATAATAGCTCTATCAGTGCCAGATTCTGTACATACAAAAAGAATTAGTTATTAGTTAATACATTTGTTCTCTAAGTGCTCAGTCAAATGGGAGAAGACAGGTAAGAAGTCCAATAAGTATGGCTGCTCCTTTGCCATACACAAGGAAGGGTTAGGGGTAGGGTTGTCATACACACGTCAGCTTAAGTATTTCCTCAATGAAGGAGTCTCTCACTCCCAATCTAATGATGCTTCCCTCCGCTAAACTCTAGTACTTTTTGTCAACTGAAGAAGACTTTTCCAACTGCTTCATTCATTTCAATCAGCCCTGAGAACCCACATCACCTCACTTTATTTTGTTATAACACTTATTTTAATTTATATTATTATTTATTCATTTGTTTTATTTTGTTTCACTGGAATAAATGCTCCATGAAAGCACAGGCAGTCTTGTCTTGATATTCACTGTTGTAATGTCCCAATATTAGAAAAGTAAGTGCTTAATAAACAGAGCATGGGGGAATATTTTATATAGCCTCACAGCTTTAACTACTGTCTAAATACTAATGATTCCCAAATTCTAAGTAAATTTTTTGTCTCCAGCCCTTTCCTCTCCTCTGAGTCCCAGATGAATATACTCAATTGCCTACTTATCCCCTCTTGAATGTCTAAAAGGCATCTGAAATTTAACATTTTCAAAATAAAACTCTTTATTTTCCCATTCTTCTTCCTTCTCAACCTGTTTTTTCCACAATTTTCCCAACTTAATACATGTCTTCACAGTCTACTTCTTCAAGTCAAAATCCATTAGTCTAATGCCTCTTCTACTAGGTCTGCCTCAAAAATATATATCAGATTTTTCCATTTCTCTACATTTCTGCCACTGCTGCTCTATCATGACACTATCTTCTCTCACATTTAAATACTTGATGCAAAAACCTTATGTATTTAGTTTCCTATTGCTGCTGTAACAAATGACTGCACACCCAGTGACTTAGAGAAAAACAAATTATCTTACAATTCTGTAGATCAGAAGTTCACAGTGGATCTTACTGAGATAAACTCAATGTGGAGTCAGGGCTTTGCTCCTTCAGGAGCATCTTGGGCAAAACCCATTTCCTTCCCTTTTTTAGCTTCTAGAAGGCATCTGCATTTCTTGACTCATTGCCCCACCCTTCATCTTCAAAGCCAGCAGTATAACATCTTCCAATCTTTTTACCTCTGTTTCCACTATTATATTCCCCCTTTTTTTTTTTGACATTCTCTCTTAAAGGACACTTTTGAGAACATTGGGCCAACCTCCAGGATAATCTTCCCATCTGAAGGTTTTTTAAATTAATTATATCTTCAAAGTTCCTTTTACTATGTAAGGTGACATATACACAGATCCTGGGGATTAAGATGTGGACATCTTTGTTGGGGGGAGGTGAAAGTGAAGTTGCTCAGTCGTGTCTGACTCTTTGCAACCCCATGGACTGTAGCCTACAGGCTCCTCCATCCATGGTATTTTCCAGGCAAGAATACTGGAGTGGGTTGCCATTTCCTTCTCCAGGAGATCTTCCTGACCCAGGTATTGAACCTGGGTCTCCCACATTGTAGGCAGATGCTTTACCATCTGAGCTACCAGGGAAGTCTTATTGAGGAGAGGTATTGGTCTGATATTCATCACAGTTATTAATATTAGTCAATAATGAGTACAAACTAATTTTATAATTGGGTCTTTTTTGATAAAATATGATTTAGTCAATTGATGGGATGCTATACAACCACTATGATGAAAAAGTTTTAAAAGGAGGTTATACAACAGAAAGAGTTATTTTTGTAAAGCAGTATTCTGTGTATATACTCAAGGGAAAATTAAGGAAGGAACTATAGCAAACAAGCTAGGAAGTTATTTTGCATTTTTTAATTCATCCAAGTTTTTAAATCATCTTTGGTAAATTTTATTAAAAAGAAAAGTAAAGCACCAAACAAAATGGCCATTACACTAACACAGGGAGAAGAAGATGAGGCTCTTCAGGTTTGAACCCTCTAGTTCAATCCATACTCAATCACTAGGTTTATTGATCACATGGACTATAGCCCGCCAGGCACCTCTGTCCATGGGGATTCTCCAGGCAGGAATACTAGAGTGGGTTGCCATGTTCTCTTCCAGGGGATCTTCCCAACCCAGGGATTGAACCCAGGTCTTCTTCATTGCAGGCCAATTCTTTACCATCTGAGCCATGAGGGAAGCCCTTATCTAGCTCAGGGGTCCCCAACCTCTGGTCCATGGACCAGTACTAGCTGGGTCTATTAGAAACCTGGCTGCACATCAGGAGGTGAGAGGCAGATGAATGAGCGAAGCTTCATCTGCCACTCCCCATCACTCACATTACTGCCTGAACCATATCCCCACCTCACCTCATTCCCAGTCTGTGGAAAAATTGTTTTCCATGAACTTGGTCCCTGGTGCCAAGAAGGTTGGGGACCACTGATCTAACTGGTATAAAACTCTGCTAGTGGCTTTGTTTATGTGCTTAATAAAGTGAAAACTTAGTTTGATATTCAAGATTCACTATGAACTGTTGCTACTTATTTTTCTGGCTCTTTGCTCATTCATTTCCTGTGTTTGATTATAGCATGTTTTTGTCCACTTGATTTTTTCCTAACTTGAATTCTACTCATTTAGGAAGGGCCAGACTAAGTGCATTTTCTATGAAAACTGCACTCTTACTGGAAAGTGAACGTTCTCACTTAAACTCTCATCATAGTCTTCAATATTATTATGACATATACTTTTGTTTTCTTATGGTTATGTTGTACATGGTTTGTCTCCAAATAGTTTTAAAATTGCTTCATGTCATGATTTATGTCCTTTACATCTTGTTTCCCAAAGTCCTTGAATATCGTCATGCCCTGTATATAAACACTTTCTAATTGAACGGACAGTCAACTTATAGATTTGCTTTTTTTCTTATTGGCTTGAATTTCTTAATATTCTCTTTGCTCTCTAGCCATATGATTATCTTCCATTTGAGTATTTTAAATCCCTTCTCTACCAACTAATAACAATATAATCTTGGTTCAGTCACTTATCCTCTCTGTGCTTTACAGTTTTTAATGCTAGGATTTTCAGAATTAATTGTGATAATTATATAGAATTATGGGAGACCTGGGTTCAATTCCTGGGTTGGGGAGATCTCCTGGAGAAGGGAACAGCTACCCACTCTAGTATTCTGGCCTGGAGAAGTCCATGGACAGAGGAGCCTGGCAGGCTACAGTCCATGGAGTTGCAAAGAGTTAGACATAACTGAGCGACTTTCAGTTCACTTCATACATCATAAACAATTGATAAATATTGGACAAATTATTTTTTTTAATTTATTTTTATTAACATTAATAATAGTTTATCACTTGACATTGCTATTTAGAAATCTTCCTTTGAAGATTTCCTTTGAGAGAAATTTTTATTTTTATTTACATGTAAATTATGTAGTATTAATGTATTAATAGTTGACTGTATAGTAATCGGACTGGGTAGATTAGCTAGGGTTACTCTAGCTTCTGTAAAAAAAAAAACAAAAACAAAAACAAACCACCAAATCTCATATGTTCATACAATAAATTCTATTCCCTGACAGTGCCAGGAAGAGTGGTGGGTTGGTCTCAATTCTCACCCAGTTTTTCAGAAACCCAGGCTGACTAAAATCTGCTTTCTTCAAAACCTGGCTTAGGAAGTCCCCTTAAGCAAACACTTCCAGCTGGCTGACATGGGAAGAACAGCAGATCACTGAGGATTCTATAGGACATTTTTATGCCCCAAGAATGGAAGTGGTGAATCTCACATCCACCTTGATTCCACTGACTACAGCTTGGCCCCACCAAGGTAAAAGGGAAGATGGGAAGTGTAGTCTTTAGCCAGGCAGCTACTTTCCAGCAATGACTCTGAAATAAGGAAAGGAGTACAGGGAGATAGCTGTCTCATTAGATCACAAGCTATTTCTGCCATATTATTTAAATTTTATTAGTGCTTAAATGTTATGAGGGTCTTCTTAAAGTAATAGGAATCGTATCATGTGAAACAATAATTTGAATCTGTTCTCGGTTGCCAGCACTGCTCTCCCAAATTATCTAAATTTTATCTGAGGCTACATTTAATCCCCGAAAATGCACTTAAGTGTAAGTGGAGATATCTACATTTAAAGACAAAGGAGTCTTGCCCTAAAGTTATAGCATTTTTTTTTAAAGGAACTCAAAGTAATGACGATGCCTCCTTTAACACACTTCCTACTTCCCAGCTCCATTGAAAAAAGAGTCAAAATAACTCTAGGAAGTTAGGTTTAATACATTGAAGATCAGAGGCAGAATTTCTTAAAATATTGGGCAAGGCTTATTTTAAGGAAAAATATTCTGGTGTTCATTTACCAATGTTTGAGTAATCTTTAAGTGATGAAACAATAGGAACAGTAAATCTATATTTATTTTTTTACACAAAGGAAATAATATGATCAGATGGCAAAGACGATGAGAGAAGAAATGTAGTTCTCAGGAGGACCCCATGGACAGTAGCCCACCAAGATCCTCTGTCTTTGGAGTTTCCCAGGCAAAAATACTGGAGTGGGTTGCCATTTCCTTCTTCAGGGGATCTTCCTAACCCAGGGATCAAACCTGAGTCTCTTGCATTACAGGCGGTCTCCTATATCGCAGGCAGATTTTTTACCTACTTAGCCATCAGGGAAGCCCCCAACCTCAAGACTAGTAACTAACATTTATTGAAGCTGACTATGTGTAACCTGAGGGCTTTCCAGGTGGCACAATGGTATATGGCCTGCCAATGCAGGAGACCCAGGAGACATGGGTTTGATCCCTGGGTCAGAAAGATCCCCTGGAGTAAGAAATGGCAACCCACTCCAGCATTCTTGCCAGGAAGATCCCATAGACAGAGGACCCTGATTGGACATAGTCCATGGGGTCACAAAGAGTTGGACATGACTGAGAACATGTGTGCAGACGTGCACACACACACATGTGTAAGACAGTTTACGAAGTGCTTTACTTTTATTATCTCAGCTAATCTTATAAGTACTATTATAATGCCATTTTAAAGACAAAAGCACTATTTTACTATCAGTATTTTAAATATGAGAAAACCGCGGCTCACGTGGTGAAAGAACTTGCCCAAGTTTAGCTAGCGAGCATTAGGACTGTGATATGATCAAAGAAGCCTGACTTTTGATGCTGCTCACTGAACCTTGTGCTCTCTGCCTTTCCATTGGTGTGATCTTGCACAGAAAGCACCTTCAAACTGTGTGCTTTCACATAGCTCCAAACTTGGGTGTCCTCTGTGATTCATCTGTTTCCCATCGCCACCATTTCTAAATGCCTTTACTAGCCTCCCTTTCCATTTTGATCTCATAGTTCATTCATTGATTCTTCACTTGGTAAACATTTACTAATTGTATATTGTGCTGCAGGCACCGTGTAAGGATGTAAGGCTATTGCCAACCACATTAATTCATTGATTCCAATCTTCACCCCCATAACCCATCCTGCAAGACTCCTTTCAGACCAATAGTCCTTCAGTGTTGTTTTTATCCTGGAAATCTAAGCTCTTCTGCTTAAACTTAGAGGCTTTTAAAACATCAATCTAATCTTACCATCCTACTAAATATCATGCCCTATCCTCTCATTTGTCCAGTTCAGTCACTCAGTCATGTTCGACTCTTTGTGACCCCATGGACTGCAACACGCCAAGCTTCCCTGTCCATCACCAACTCTTGGAGCTTGCTCAAACTCATGTTCATCGAGTCAGTGATGCCATCCAACCATCTCATCCTCTGTCGTTCCTTTCTCCTCCTGCCTTCAATCTTTCCCAGCATCAGGGTCTTTTCCAATGAGTCAGTTCTTTGCATCAGGTGGCCAAAATACTGGAGCTTCAGCTTCAGCATCAGTCCTTCCAATGAATATTCAGGACTGATTTCCTTTAGGATTGACTGGTTTGATCTCCTTGCAGTCCAAGGGAGTCTCAAGAGTCTTCTCCAACACTGCAGTTTAGAAGCATCAATTATTTGGCGCTCTCTCATTTGTACTTCTAAGCTTTTGCACATTGCTTTGCTTCTCAGCTTATCTAAATTCTAATCATCCTTAAAGGTTTTCCCATGGGGTTTCTTCCCCGTGAGATGGGGAATGCATAGACATATACACACATACACTTATATACCATTTTTCGGGTCACTATACTTTTAGACAGAAAGGATAAAATACAAAAATAATGATACATTTTCCTTTCAAAATTATAGCACAGTTTGGGGAAACAAGTCATCATCTGCCCTCTCTATCCTTCACATCTAAGTAAGCGATTTTTGTTGTTGTTGTTGTTTATTTTTTTAAATTGGAGTATAATTGCTTACAATGTTGTGCTAGTTTCTGTAGTACAACAAAATGAATCAGCTGTATGCATGCATATATCCCCTCCCTCTTGAGCCTCCCCCACCATCCCATCCCTCTAGGTCACGACAGAGCACTGGGCTGAACTCCCTGTGTTATACAGCAGCTTCCCACTAGCTATCCACTTTACATATGGTAGTGTATATATGGTCAGTTTTCATTCCAATCCCAAAGGAAGGCAATGCCAAAGAATGCTCAAACTACTGCACAATTGCACTCATCTCACATGCTAGTAAAGTAATGCTCAAAATTCTCCAAGCCAGGCTTCAGCAATACGTGAACCATGAAATTCCAGATGTTCAAGCTGGTTTTAGAGAAGGCAGAGGAACCAGAGATCAAATTGCCAACATCCGCTGGATCATGGAAAAAGCAAGAGAGTTCCAGAAAAACATCTATTTCTGCTTCATTGACTATGCCAAAGCCTTTGACTGTGTGGATCACAATAAACTGTGGAAAATTCTGAAAGAGATGGGAATACCAGACTACCTGACCTGCCTCTTGAGAAACCTATATGCAGGTCAGGAAGCAACAGTTAGAACTGGACATGGAACAACAGACTGGTTCCAAAGAGGAAAAGGAGTACGTCAAGGCTGTATATTGTCACGATGCTTATTTAACTTCTATGCAGAGTACATCATGAGAAATGTACTGGGCTGGAAGAAACACAAACTGGAATCAAGGTTGCCAAGAGAAATATCAATAACCTCAGATATGCAGATGACACCACCCTTATGGCAGAAAGTGAAGGGGAACTAAAAAGCCTCTTGATGAAAGTGAAAGAGGAGAGTGAAAAAGTTGGCTTAAAGCTCAACATTCAGAAAATGAAGATCATGGCATCTGGTGCCATCATTTCCTGGGAAATAGATGGGGAAACAGTGGAAACAGTGGCAGACTTTATTTTTCTGGGCTCCAAAATCACTGCAGATGGTGACTGCAGCCATGAAATGAAAAGACACTTACTCCTTGGAAGGAAAGTTATGACCAACCTAGAGAGCATATTGAAAAGGATAGACATTACTTTGCCAACAAAGGTCTGGCTGGTCAAGGCTATGGTTTTTCTAGTGGTCATGTATGGATGTGAGAGTTGGACTGTGAAGAAAGCTGAGCATGGAAGAATTGATGCTTTTGAACTGTGGTGTTGGAGAAGACTCTTGAGAGTCCCTTGGACTGCAAGGAGATCCAACCAGTCCATTCTGAAGGAGATCAGTCCTGAGATTTCTTTGGAAGGAATGATGCTAAAGCTGAAACTCCAGTACTTTGGCCACCTCATGTGAAGAGCTGACTCATTGGAAAAGACTCTGATGCTGGGAGGGATTGGAGGCAGGAGGAAAAGGGGACGACAAAAGATGAGATGGCTGGATGGCATCACTGACTTGATGGACGTGAGTTTGAGTGAACTCCGGGAATTGGTGATTGACAGGGAGGCCTGGTGTGCTGCGATTCATGGGGTTGCAAAGAGTTGGACACGACTGAGCTACTGAACTGAACTGAACTGAACTGAGTGTATATATGTCAATGATACTCTCTCAATTTGTCCCAGCCTCTCCTTCCCCCATAATGTTCAAGGTCTGTTCTCTATGTCTGCATCTTTGTTCCTGCAAATGTGTTCGTCAATACCATTTTTGTAGATTCCACATATGTGCATTAATATACGATGTTTGTTTTTTCTTTCTGACTTCACTCTGAATGACAGACTCAATGTTAATTGTTGTTAACTTCATTCTCTTCTATATATCTTGATTGTAGACACTATATCTTATGTTTGTATTTAGTGTTGCATATTGCCGAGTACATAAATAAACAATTTAATATTTTATTAATTCTGTTGAAATAAAATCATCAGAAATTTAGGGTCAATTCCACCCTAGCTCTGTGGTTTATGAATAGATAATTGTCGTATTAAAAACATGGTAATGAGTTCTGCTTATTAGTATCCCTGTGCTTTCAAAAGGGAAAATTAAACAAGTTGACATTTGCACATGCTAGTGAATACACTTCCTTATTTCTACAGCATGTATGTATTCATTCTGGAAATTTAAAAATTATAGCCTAAGGTGTCTTGATGGACTTACTCTGCACTGTCACTGGTGAGGGCCTGAGTTGACCAGGGATTGAACTCAGGCCCTCAGCAGTGAGAGTGCAGAGTTGTAACCACTGGACTGCCAGGAATTCCTCCCCCCAATTTTTTTTTTTTTTAATTTTATTTTTAAACTTTACAATATTGTATTAGTTTTGCCAAATATTGAAATGAATCCATACAGGTATACCTGAAGTGTATTTTGTGTCCATTAAAAAAAAAACATATTATTATAAATTTAGTAATATGTAATCTAATAGTCATTGAATTTGAGTGTTTGAATTAAAATTGGATGTTTCTATATATAGTCAGGAATGAGGTAATGTATAGATATCTCACTAGCATGTGCTATGGGTCTCATTTACCCATTTTTTAGGACTGCTAATGTGTTTTAACAAATGATAATATTTACATATTGTGGTCAATTTTTGTGCATTAGAAAGCATTGTGCCTTCATTATATCCATTATATTTCTTCAAGTACTATTTATTTTAAATTAGTGAATCATCATTAAAATAAAATTTTGATCATAATATATGTTGTGTTTATCATGGATTAATGTGAGATACATATTCTATTATGGATAGATAAAAATAGAATTGTTGATTTTGTGCAAGGAATGATTATAGCATTTATGCTATCCATTAATTCTGCTTTTAAGCTTAATTAAGCTTTAAGCTTAATAATATGTGAATGTTACAGTAAGACTTGTCCTGCTGTCTGGCTACAATGTCAAATCATTTTTATGTAAGAATAGGAATGCTATGGATAAAGGATAGGTAACTTTCCAAAGGCCATTGAAATTTGAAGTTTTGTTAATTTGAGTCTTGGTTCTACCCACTATGAGTATATAATCTTAGGTTGTTACTTAATCTATAGGTGCCTCAATTTTCTCATTTGATAAGTAGGAATAATAAGAGATACAAACGGTTAATGTAAGGTTTAAATGAGATAGTGTGTACAAAGCATTTGGGACTAGAAAGTGCTTCAAAGGTGTTAGAATTTATTAATTTTTAAAAGACTTCTGGTCATAATGATTCCTGGAAGCATACTTACTGTAGGAGCTTGTTTCATAGAAACTTACCTTGGTTTGATGACCTTGACCCAAAGATATTATATGAATGACATCCAGAATCATTGTAATATAAAATGCAGTTCCTGACTCAATTCTCTGCTCCAGACTCGACCTAATCTACATTCTGGGTGACATTAACATAAGTTTATGAGTAGGAACTGGTTGAAGTACCCTTCTCATGTCCTTCTCTCATGGAGAAAATCATGGAAAGTGTGCCTGACGAGCTAATTCAAGTCTCCCTGAATCTGAAGTTGTGAGAAGGGAGTAGTATAAACCATATGGCTTTGTTTATAGCAAGTTCTTGACAGATATGCTTGTGAATGCTTATAATTAGTGACAAGAGTATTTGAAGATGGACATTATATCCTATATATTAATCACATTAATAGTGAATTGGGCACTTGTGTCAACTCCCTGTTACATGTTGAAAGTTTATAAAAGAGAAATATGAGTCACAGATTTTTTTTCATTTAAGTATGCAAAGCCATTGTATTCTAGTCTTGACTTGGATAGGAAACTGTGGATTGGTACTTGAGGTCTCAGAATTTATACTGTCATTTGAAGATGTTGAGTATTTTGAGTGGGAAAGTTGTAACAAATGCACTGAGTTTGGTGCTATTTTTCTTCCTCAATTTGATAAGTGACGAATATTGTATCTAGTAATAGTACCTCTCTTATGGTCTTATTAAGAGTATTAAAAGAGATAATATACATAATATGCATACAATTACACTTGGCACATGGGGAGTGATATGTAAATCTTAGCTATTCTTATTGTTCTTAGTATTCTGGAATATGTATTATATTTTTGTTATTTTAGTGATTTGTAATAGCTAATCTCCTGAGATCTCATTTAGCTAGTCATGAAGGCAGAAGTTACTATGCTTCAGATTTTAAAAATTCACAAAAATACTTAGTAAATCAGCAAGCTATAGTTATATTTATTAAACAGTTGAGCAAAATCTTAGAAAAAAATTGTGTTTATGTTCAGTTTATGTATATATGCCAGCACAGGGTTGACTGATACAACATATGCCTAAGGGGATTTAGGCTAATTTTTTTACCCATAAGATGTACAATTACTGACATAGGTTCTTGCTTTTAATAATAGAATAATCTTATTCAGTGTATCTAGAGTGAATAGAACATTGATGCTTAAAGTTGGGAACAAAGTTGGTTGCAGAATTTGAATGAAATCTACCCTAAATGAAATCAGACATTGTTTCGTGTCACTTGAGAGTGAATTTTATAACTTTGCCATCATTGATTCCTCTTTTTCACTTTCTACTCTGTTGCATGATAGACTTAGAACTCCAGGGTAAAGTCTCCTTGGCCAGAGACTTTGAGCTAACAGAACTTTGGGTTTTAGAGCTGAAAACATAGCCAGCCATGCTCGCTAGTAAGTCATTCCTATCACTGGACATATCTTTCTTATCAGTTGCCTTGTCTTGTTTATCATCTGTACCACATGGATAAAAGTATTGGTTAGCTCTATATTCCACTGGAGGAAAATGTTAAATAGTTATTAATGCTCTCCATTCTTAAAAATGGAATATATTGCCTTTCAAAGTTCAAAAGCAACTTTTAAAGGATGGTGGATGTTTCAAGTTACAATGCTTTCAGTGTAGAACGGCACACACATGGAGCTCTCTGACACTGAGAATACCTAGCCCCTGGATTCCTTTGAGGCAGTCTTCGTAACTGACATGCACTACAGTGATCCTTGCTGGCTTTACAGTGTCTTACACTGAGAATGATAAATGGCATCTCATTAACTTTTATCTCTTTTGTTCCATGTGGAGTCTATTTCTGACCCTGTGACTTGTAAGTGTTCTCTTGAAGGTCAGCAAAGGATTTTTCTCCCTACGGGTCCTTCTTAGCCTTTCTGAAGCATTTGACACAGTTGCCTACAACCACTTTCTCAAATCTGTCTTCCATTTCCATCTCTAGTTGGCCTTACCCTGATTCCCTTATATCTCTGAATATTCCTTCTCTTTCATGGTTCATTCTCATCTATTTCTAAAATTCTGCCTTCTGAGTCCTTATCATTGATGGTGCCCTCTCTACTCTTAAAGCTTCATGGATTTTACTGTTGTAGCAAATGACTTCCCAGCTCATTTCTCAGGCCAATCAATTTTCCACATTTCCAACGAAGTCTTGATGAATTTCTCCCTCTATATTGGGCTGTTACCAGTAATTCAACATGTCCAAATAAAGTCCTCTCATGTTTTCCTGATTTCAGTTATTGAATCAAGGTTTCTCACTGGCAACTTCCTCCTAATAAATATAAATTGCCTAAAGCTGTCAAATTTTTCTTCTGAAAGGAAGGTTCCAATTATGCATTTCTTTCTCTATCAAGTTTTAAATTTGAATTCAGAGTTCCCATACAAGAATATTATCAACTTCTTAGGGTTGTATTGAAAATTAAAAGAGACATCATAGATAAAGGTTACCAACATTATATGTACAACATGGATAGATAGTCCGTATATTATTCAAGACTATGATTAATTATATTATCTTATGATTACTACTTTTATTACTTCAACTATGTTCTGCTTTTTAAGTGCCATTTAAATTAATTCTATGATATTTTCTCAGTTATCATTTATAAAAGTATCGGTTACCTACCATTACAAATGATAGTATTTATTTGCAAGCAATGTAATTTACTTGATTTATACAATCTTAAACTAGATGGATGGAGAAGGAAATGGCAACCCACTCCAGTATTCTTGCCTAGAGAATTCTGTTGACAGAGAAGCCTGGTGGGCTGCTGTCCATAGGGTCGCACAGAGTTGTACACAACTGAAGCGACTTAGCAGCAGCAGCAGCAACAAACTAGATGGAATAGAAAAATTAAGCCTTTTCCAGAGAAAAAGAGAACTGTACTAGAGACCCGAAACCATCTCTCTTTGCCTGGATTCCACCCTTGAGTAAATTATTTTATCCTGTTATCCTTGTTTATTTAATCTCTAAATTGGACATATGCATATATTTTCTAATTGTTTACCTTAGAAGTTTGTGGTGAGCCTTGGATGGTGGTCCTACCCCATTAGGGCTTTAGTTTTCTTGCCCTCTTGAAAGGGCTATACTCTTGGCCTCAGCTCTCACAAGCCCCTCTTATACACATCAAAACCTGTCCCAAGGTAGGACCAATGTCCTTAATGACAAAGTCTAAATTATTGATAACACCTATATATGACTTCTTCCCAAAAGTTAATAATAAATAATAATAATAATAATATACTACTAAGCAGTGAATGGAACATTATTTTTAAATATAAAGAAAAAGAAGAACAAACATATGCTGTGAGATCACAAATGGATTCTGTAATATTGTTCCCTATCCACAAAGTATTATTATCTGTCTGTGAATTTAAAAAATGAAATATGGATTTTAATCAAATGTTTGGTAATAAAGACTATCTGCAAATTTGGTACAAGTCATATAGAGAACCAGTGGAGCCGAGAATGAAGGAAGCTGTGTTCTCTATCTGTTTTTGTTTTTTGGTTGAAAGCTATTTTAGGATATGCTGCTTCTTGGTAGGTTCAAATTATTGGCACTTGGACCTTTGAAGGAAAAATGGAGAAGAAAATTTGGTGATGCTAAGTATTTCCCTTTAAAGATCATATAATCAGTTATCTTAGATACTATTCTATAGAATATTTTATTTTATTTTTTTATAAATTTATTTATTTTAATTGGAGGCTAATTACTTTACAATATTGTATTTGTTTTGCCATACATCAATGTGAATCCACCACAGGTATATACATGTTCCCCATCCTGAACCCCCCTCCCACCTCCCTCCCCATACCACCCCTCTGGGTCATCCCAGTGCACCAGCTCCAAGCATCCTGTATCATGCATCAAACCTGGACTGGCAATTCATTTCATATATTATATTATATTCATATATATATTAATTCATATATAATATATCATATATTATACATGTTTCAATGCCATTCTCCCAAATCATCCCACCCTCTCCCTCTCCCACAGAGTCCAAAAGACTGTTCTATACATCTGTGTCTCTTTTGCTGTCTCGCCTACAGGGTTATTGTTACTATCTTTCTAAATTCCATATATATGCATTCGTATACTGTATTGGTGTTTTTCTTTCTGGCTTACTTCACTCTGTATAATAGGCTCCAGTTTCATCCACCTCATTAGAACTGATTCAAATGTATTCTTTTTAATGGCTGAGTAATACTCCATTGTGTATATGTACCACAGCTTTCTTATCCATTCATCTGCTGATGGACATATAGAATATTTTAAATATCTCATGTAGATCTCTGTATCACTGATCTGTAGTATCTTTTCATAAGGCATTTAACAATATAATATATAAGTATGAGAGAACTTCACATTTTGATGATGGTTCTATTATATACTTATTCCTACTTTGTATAAATATTATACCTTAAAAATGAGCCTTAGTACCTAAGGTAGTCAGATTCATAGATATAGAAAGCAGAATGGTGGTTGCCAGGGTTTAGGGAGAGAGGGGGTGGGAAGTTAGTGTTTAATGGGTACAGAATTTCAGTTTGGGAAGATGAAAAAGTTCTGGAGGTGGATAGTGGTAATAGTTGCACAACAATGTGAATGTACTTAATATCACTGAACAGTTAAATGGTTAAAATGGTACATTTTATGTTATGTGTATTTTTCCACAATAAAAAAATTTAATCACCTTGTCAGGGCAGTGTTTTCTGAACTGCATGCTATGTGTGTTAGTTGATCATGAAAGCATTTTAATAGGTCATGTGTGTGGCTGCTAAGTTGCTTCAGTTGTGTCCAACTCTTTGTGACCCTGTGGACTGTAGCTGGCCAGGCTCCTCTGTCTGTGGGATTCTTCAGGCAACAATACTGGAGTGGGTTGCCATTTCCTACTCCAGGGGATCTTCCCAACCCAGGGATCCAACCTGCGTCTCCTACATTGGCAGGTGGGTTCTTTACCACTAGCACCATCTGGGATGGTTAACATATAAACAAATGAAAGAAAGAGGATAGAACAGAATAAAATATATAAATGCATTGCTCACCATAA
This sequence comes from Bos mutus, assembly GCF_027580195.1. Lineage (NCBI taxonomy): Eukaryota > Metazoa > Chordata > Mammalia > Artiodactyla > Bovidae > Bos > Bos mutus. The sequence goes on along the minus strand of NC_091621.1, from coordinate 20,557,706 downwards.
GGGGAAGTACGGTTCAAACTTGTGTTTCATGATAATGTAGCCAATTGTCATGGCAGTAATAGGCTGTACATGGCTGATGTCTTAGTCCCTTTGATAAATTCCCTATTCTGATAGGAGATGTGCCAGTGAAAAATTGATGCCAGTGACACACTGAGTGCTGAATATTTGGAAAATCCCCTCTGTAGGTAGGGGTTACTGATATGAAATATATTTCTTCTTGTGGTTGATATTCAAAATATTAAAAGACAAATATTTCAGATGGGAGGAAATCTAACTGATAGGCAGTAAACTCTTGCATCAACAAGTCCAGATAACTGATGTCTTACAGCTTTAACTGAAGCATCAGCAATAAAGCTTTATCTGCCTCTCTGGCCAAGGAGGGGTCTTGACTTTGTGGAAGATGAGATCACCTTTCAGGGAAACATGCTTTCACCAGTGAAGCACTGATTGAATAAATAAGTCCCTGTACCCTGAGGAGGCTGAAGTCAGATGGATGAAAACTGGCCAGATCCTAGAGTTTCTACATGGACTACTCCATCTGTGGTTTTCTATTTTTTTTCTTTTTTTTTCCTCACAGATTTTTGCACCCAGCTGAGTCTAGGCCGATTTGCCATGTAATTCATGTAAAACTTTCCCTGAATCAGCAGCTATAAATCCATCCAACTGTCCACTGCAGCTCATTGGAAGTGTCCTGATACTATTCTGGGCTTAATTTCACTGGGTCATTAGTGCATAACTCTCAAGAGAATGCTTACATTTTGACTTTTCTTGATTTTTTTCCCAAAGAGGAAAAGTTTTCCTTGACAGATGGCTGTTACTGGTGGCTGGCAAGCAAGCTGATGGATGAGGGTTTTTTTTTTCATTTGGCGTATGCAGTGGGGCATGCTCAGCAGTGTGGCTGTGGCAAACCATTCATTAGCCTCGCTTTTGAAGGCTACTAGAGATGATATTAATGTGTGATGCTGTGTGAACTCTGCTCACATCCAACTGGAATAAATAGGTTAATTGCTCAATGAAATTAGCTCATCTAAGTTAGCTGGTCTGGCAACTGGGTGGTAAACAGTTACCGAGAATTACTCTTGTGAATTTACTGACTACTCTCTGGAACTAGTGGTCTGGTTGAGAGTTTTGTAACGGCTGCTTGAAAGATATATGACGAAGGATGTCCACTGTACCTGCACTGGCTTGGTAGTTCTTAGGAACGTTCCTGCATTGTAACAGGTTGTTGTTGTTCAGTTACTAGGTAGTGTCTGACTCTGCAGCCTCATGGACTGCAACATGTCAGGCTTCCCTGTCCTTCACTATCTCCCAGAGTTTGCTCAAACTCATGTCCTTTGATTAGGTGATGCCAACCAACTATCTCATTCTCTGTCACCTCCTTCTCCTCCTGCCCTCAATCTTTCCCAGCATCAGGGTTTCTGCATTTATATTTATGTTAAACTGTGCAGTCAGTAAATTTCAGATTCAGAAAGACTGCCTGTCACGTCTCATAATCTAGGAACAAGAAGATGCTTCACTGTTGTTCAGAGCTAAATTTAAGACAAGTTTAAAGCTAAGTTACTTTTGTCCTCTATTCATTGCAAAGACAATAGCTGGACTCAAAACTCCTAGACATGCATGACTTTTCAAGTCAAATCACAATTTTAATAATACCTTTCAAATCTCATTTCTTGAGTTTTTCCCCATTTGACTAAGAAATTTCTTTCTTAGAATAGGAGAATAGTGTAATTTTTTCCTTTAAAATATTGCCTTCCCACTTTTCCTCACTTTATCCTAGCTCCCAACTTCCAGGCAACCATGAATCTGCTTTCTATCATTACAAATTAGTTTGAATTTTTCTAGACTTTTATATAAATGGAATTATATAATATATGCTCTTTAAATCTGGCCACTTTCATTTTCAGCATAATTATTTGAGAGACATCTATGTTGTTGATTGTATCAATAGTTCATTGCTTTTTTACTACTTAGTAGTAGTATATTGTATGATTAGATCACAATATGTTTATCCATTCACCTGTTGATGGCTGAGTCATTTTAAGCTTTTGATGAGTATGCCTCTTTGTGTGTATATCTGCTATAAAGGTTTATTTACAAGTCTTTATATAGATATGCTCTTACTTCTTTTGAGAAAATACTAGGAATAGAATGATTGGGTTATATGGAATATTTAGCACTCTAAGAAATTGACAAACTCTTTGCAAAGATGTTGTTCAGTTGCTTAGTCATGGTCGACTCTTTGCAACCCCATGGACTGAAGCACGGCAGGCTTCCTTGTCCATCATGAACTCCCTAGCTTGCTCAAAATCATGTCCATTGAGTTGATGATGCCATCCAACCATCTCGTCCTCTGTTGTTCCCTTCTCCTGCCTTCCATCTTTCCCAGTATCAGGGCCTTTTCTAATGAGTCGGCTCTTCACATCAGGTGGCCAAAGCACTGGAGCTTCAGCTTCAGCATCAGTCCTTCCAATGAATATTCAGGAATGATTTCCTTTAGGATTGACTGGTTTGATCTCCTTTCAGTCCAAGGGACTCTCAAGACTCTTCTCCAACACCGCAGTTCAAAAGCAGCAATTCTTCGGTGCTCAGCCTTCTTTATGGTACAACTCTCATATCCATACATGACTACTGGAAAAAAACACAGCTTTGACTATATGGACCTTTGTTGGTAAAGTAATGTCTCTGCTTTTTAATATGCTGTCTAGGTTTGTCATTGCTTTCCTTCCAAGGAGCAAGTGTCTCTTAATTTCATGGCTACAGTCACCATCTGCAGTAACTTTGGAGCACATTTGCTGTGATTTTTAAAGTAGTTGCTCTGTTTTACGTTTCCACTAGAAGTGTATGAGAATTCTAGTTCTTCCATTTCCTTCACAGTATCGCCAAAACTTGGTTTAGTTAGTTTTTTCAATGTTAGCAATTGTGATAGGTGTGTTAAGAAGGTACCATTGTGGTTCTGTTTGCATTTTCCTAATGACTACAGATGTTGAATGTCCTTTCACATGCATATGTGCTACCTGTCATATTTTTGTTGTTGTTGTTGAAGTGTTCTGTTTACATGTTTAGACAATTTTCCCAGCACCATTTGTTGAAAAGATTGCATTTTCTTCACTAAATTGCCCTTGTATTTTTGTTGAAAATTATCCATATGGGTGTGGGCCTATCTCTAGTTTCTTTATTATGCACCACTCTTCTATTTTTCAACCTTCATGACAGTACTATATAGTCTTGATTATTCTCAGTTCAGTTCAGTTCAGTCGCTCAGTCATGTCCGACTCTGTGACCCCATGAATTGCAGCACGCCAGGCCTCCCTGTCCATCACCAACTCCCGGAGTTCACTCAAACTCATGTCCATCAAGTCGGTGATGTCATCCAACCGTCTCATCCTCTGTTGTCTCCTCCTCCTGCCCCCAATCCCTCCCAGCATCAGAGTCTTTTCCAATGAGTCAACTCTTTGCATGAGGTGGCCAAAGTACTGGAGTTTCAGCTTTAGCATCATTCCTTCCAAAGAACACCCAGGTCTGATCTCCTTTAGGATGGACTGGTTAGATCTCCTTGCAGTCCAAGGGACTCTCAAGAGTCTTCTCCAACACCACAGTTCAAAAGCATCAATTCTTTGGCGCTCAGCTTTCTTCACAGATCAACTCTCACATCCATACATGACTACTGGAAAACCATAGCCTTGACTAGATGGACCTTTGTTGGCAAAATAATGTCTCTGCTTTTTAATATGCTATCTAGGTTGGTCATAACTTTCCTTCCAAGGAGTAAAGTGTCTTTTAATTTCATGGCTGCAATTACCATCTGCAGTGATTTTGGAGCCCAAAAAAATAAAGTCTGACACTCTTTCCACTGTTTCCCCATCTATTTCCCAGGAATAAACCTTTATATAAAATCAATACAATATTGTAAATAAAAAAAATAATAATAATAAATTAAAAAAAGAAGTATTAGTTCTGTAGCTTTTGTTTTGTTTTGTTTTCCAAAGTTATTTTCAATATTCTAGCTCTTTTGCACTTCTGTAGTAATTTTAGCTGCATTTATAAGATTCTACAGAATCTTCTGATAGGTTAAGATCACGACAAATCTAATGACCAGTAAGGGGAGAACTGACATCTTAACAATGTTAAATGTTTTGATTCCTGAATAAGATATATCTTTCCATTGATTTAGATATTCCTTAGTTGCTTTTATTGCTAAAGTAATCATAATTTTTGATGCTATTTAAAATTTTTCATTTTTTTAATTGTTGCTCATATATAGAAATACAATTTATGTTTGTCTGTTAATGTTGTATCCTTCAATCTTGTTAAATTCACTTAGTTCTAGTATCTTTTCTGTAGATTCTATAGGTTTTTTTTCCCTGTAGGTGATCATGTTATCAGTTAATGCAGTTTTATATCTTCGTTTTCAATCTGGATACTTTTCATATTTTTACCTTGCCTGATTGAACTATTCAGAACTTCCAGTAAAATGTTAATAGTAGTTGTGAGAATGGACATCTTTGTCTTTCTTCTGATTTAATATGTCACAGTTACATAGAATAGTTGTAGGTTTTCCATAGATACTCTTTATCAAATTTAATATGTTGTCTCCTACTCCTAATTTCCTGAGAGTTTTTTTTTTTTTAAATCAGGAATAGATGTTGGATTTAGTCAGTTTCTTCTTCTGTATTTATCAAAATCATTTTCTCCTTGATTAATGTGGTAGATTACACTGATTTTCAAATACTAAACAAACCATGCATTGCTAAGATAAACCCTACTTGATCAATCTGTATTATCATTTTAATATATTGTTAGATTTATTTTGCTAGAATCTTGCTTTAAATTCTTACCTCTAAAAAAATAAATAAATAAATAAATTCTTACCTCTATGTTCATGAGGGATGAACAATAGTTTTCTTATAATGAGTTAGCTGGTTTAGTTATCAGGATTATATGGACCTCAGAGAATGAATTGGAAAATAGTCTCTCCTCTTCAATTTTCAGAGGGTTTTGGTAGATCTGGCATTATGTCTTCCTTAAATATTTTGTAGAATTAATAAGTGAAGTCATCCAGGCATAGAGTTCTCATTGTGGAAAGGCTCTTAGCTAAAAATTCAATTTCTTTCATAGATATGGGCTATTTGTGTTATCCAATTCTTAAGTAGAGTTTCTAACTTATGTTTTTCAAGGAATTTGTCCATTTCATCTAAGCCATTAACATTATTGGCCCAAAGTTATTTTCTTTATTTCTCCCCTTTTAATATCTATAAAATCTGTAGTGAGGTCACATCTCTCATTCTTGTTATTGGTAATTTTTTTCTCCTCACATTTGTTCTTCATAATCCAGGCTAGAGGTTTATGAATTTTATTAAATTGCATAAATGTCTCAACCAGTTCTTGGTTTTTATTGATATTCTCTATTGTTTTTCTATTTTTCTAGTTCACTTATTTTTAATTCTAATCTTTAGTATTTTCTCTCTTTTGCTTACTTTGTGTTTAATTTCCCCTTTTTTTGTAGTTCCTAAGAAGGAAGCTGAGGGCATTGATTTAAGATTCTTATTATATATAAGTAATATAAGATAATACAATAATAATATATTATTATATATAATAATTTATATTTAATTAAATAAATAAGAATAAGAATATATTTTTATTCTTTTTATAATGTAGGTACTTAGTGCTGTTAGTTTCCCAGCATCCCACAAGTTTTGGCAGATTATAATTCATTTTCATTAAAATTTCAGTTAAAAGTATTTTACTTTCTCTTGCATATCTTCTTTGACCTATGACTTAGAAGTATGTTATCTTGTCTCCAAATAATTGGGCAATTTCTAGATCTTTCTAATTTAATTCCACTGTGTCCAGAAAATATTCTTTGTATAACTCAACTGTTATATCCTCTTGATAAGCTGACCTCTTTATCCCTGTTTGTATTCTTTTTTATCCCTGTTAATATTCTTTGCACTGGAATCAACTTTGTTCAAAATTAATACTCATTCCAGTTGTTTTGATTAGTGTTGGCTTAGTATGGCTTGTTCTACCCTTTAATTTTAACCTATTTTATCTTTAAATAGTTATCTTGAAATTTCATCTAATTTAATTATCTCTGCCTTGTAATCAGCGTATTTAAACAGTTTTGTTTGATTATTTATATGGTTGTTTAAATCACTCATCTTCCTATTTGTTTTCTACTTGTCCTATATAGTTTTTACTCCTTTTTAATATTTTTTTTGGCTTCTCTTGGATTGAGTACTTTTATGATTCCGTTATATCTTAGTTGGTTTGCTAGTTATAACTTTTGTTGTTATTGCAGTGGATGCTTCAGAGTATGCAGTACACATCTTTAACTAAAGGTAACAGTTTATTTTCCAGTGATATTATGTTTCACAAATACTGTGAAAATCTTACGATAGTGTACTTCAGCTTCCCCTTTCTGGTCTCTGTGTTATTGCTAACATACATTTCATATCTACATGTGTTATTAACCTCAAACTATATTGTTACTGTTTATAAGAAGTCACTCTTTTAAATAATTAAATTATAAGAAAAATCCTATATATTTTCCCACGTCATACTATGTCCTATATTCTTTATCCCTTTACATAGATTCATATTTCCATTTGGTACAATTTTCCTTATGCCTAAAGGACTTCCTTTAACATTTCTTGTAGTGCAGCTCTGCTGGCGATGAATTATTTAGCTATTGTATTTCTAAAGATATCTTTATTCTGCCTTCAGTTTTAAAAGATATTTTTTTGCTGGATACAGAATTATCAGTATGACAGTTTTTATCTTTCAGCCTTGAAAACATGTTCCACTACTTTTCAGTTGCATTGTTTCCAATGAGTGATCTTCTATTTTCCTCATCTTTGTTCTTTTGGAGCTTATAAGTCTCTTTTCTCTGGAAGCTTTTATGATTGTCTGTTTATCAGAGTAATATCATTATAATGTTCCTTGCTGCTGTTTTCTTCATGTCTCTTCTTGGGGTTTGGTGAACTTTTGATATCTGTAGTTTTAAATTTTTAATCACATTTGGGGGGTTTTATCCATTAGTTCTTAAAATATCTTTCTTTATCCTTCAACCTCACTCCCTTTCTTCAGAAACTCAAAGTGGATGAAAGACAAATAAATAAATGTAGTTGAAACATACACACATATAATTAAAGAAATTCCAATTACACATAGTTTAGACCCACAGCTTGCTGGCTCTCTACTTATGGTTTATATTTTTAGTCTTTGTTTTGCTTCGTGTTTTATTTTGGGTTGCTCTGCCTTTATAGTATTGTTTCTTTCTGCAAGTCTGCTGGTGCTGCCGCTAAGTCACTTCAGTTGTGTCTACTCTGTGCGACCCCATAGATGGCAGCCCACCAGGCTCCCCCGTCCCTGGGATTCTCCAGGCGAGAACACTGGAGTGGGTTGCCATTGCCTTCTCCAATGCATGAAAGTCTAAGCCACCACAAATCCTATCCTGTGTATTGTTTCATCCCAGACATTGCAGGTTTCATATTTCAGAGTTCACTTTGAATTATTTTTGTCTTTTCCTTTTCTCAAAACATTTTCAGTCTTTTTCTCTCTCACCTCTTAAATATTTGGAATGCAAATACAATAGATGATTTGAGGTTTGTCTGCTAATTCTAACATCTATGTCAATTATGGATCAGTTTCATTTGCTTCATTATTTTATTTTCTTTTTTATAGGTCGTATTTTCCTGTTTCTTTACATGTCTGTTAATTTTTGACTGGTTGAAAGTCTTTATGAATTTTGCCCTTTTGGGTGCTGGATTTTTTAAAATTATAAATATTGTTAAACTTCATTTTGGTACACTGTTAAGTTACTTGGAAATAGTTTTATATTCTCTGGGTCTTGCTTTTTAAGATTAGTAAGGCAGGACCAGGGCAGCATTTAGTCTAAAACTAATTATCCTCTACCACTGAGGTAAGGTCCTTCTGAGTATTCAATACCTCATGAATTATAAGGTTTTCCAGTCTAGCTGTTGAAACCAGGCACTATTCCCAGTCCTGTGTGATCTCTAGCTACTGTTTCCTTTAATCCTTTTGGGTGTTTCTTTTCCCTGCCTCAGATACTTTCTTCAGAAGCATGTGCTGATTATTACTCTGCTCTTTACTCGAGTTCTCTCTCTGTGTAGCTTCTCCTCTATGGTAAACTGTTTTGTAAACTCTAGCTGTTTTTTCCTTCCTGGACTCACAACTCTGTCTCCTCAACCAAGAATCAACAGTTTCTAACTGGGATCTTCCTCTCTATTTTCTAAGTTTAATGCTTCATTTTGTACATGGTTCTGCTGCTGCTGCTAAGTCGCTTCAGTCGTGTCTGACTCTGCGACCCCTTAGATGGCACCCCACCAGGCTCCTCCGTCCCTGAGATTCTCCAGGCAAGAACACTGGAGTGGGTTGCCATTTCCTTCTCCAATGCATGAAAGTGAAAAGTGAAAGTGAAGTCGCTCAGTCATGTCCGACTCTTAGCGGCCCCATGGACTGCAGCCTACCAGGCTCCTCCATCCATGGGATTTTCCAGGCAAGAGTACTGGAGTGGGGTGCCATTGCCTTCTCCGTATATTCCCCTGCTGCTGCTGCTGCTGCTAAGTCGCTTCAGTCGTATCTGACTCTGACAGGACTTACTTACTCACCTCATTATCAGGAAATAAAAGAGCTCTTTCAAATGTTCCTAAATACTTTAAATGAATAGAAAGTAAATATATGTGCTTCACCTAAGCTCATAAATTCTGCATTACATACAATGTCAACTTTAGTTAAAACCTCTTCTAAACCTTTCCTAAATTAAGAGGAATTTGAAACCTGGCCTTGAACAAGTTGCTAAACCAAACTTCTTTGAGCCTGTTTTAAAACTGTGAACTTTCCCTTTTATGAAGTTATAAAGTTTATATGAGATAATAGGTATAAAAACAGATTCAATATGCTATTCTGGGTTCTTCTTAAAGGTAATACTTGTTTTTTTTTCTTCCTGGATATCAGTTGAGGAAAAAGACCTGGTTTAGATGATAATATACCAGTGTACTCAATCATTACAAATTAAGTATGAGTTATGATACAGAGACTGGTGGATAAAAGTTACTTTTATGTATGCATTTTATTTTAGTGCCAGAACAGCAAGTTTAGATGATATGGCATATTTATTTTGTAACTTGGAAAGTATTTAATACTTAAATCCTCTTATAAACAATGTATTTGGTAAAGCACTTTTTCTGTTTTGTACTCAATTTTTGATTTTTTAAACTTCCAATATCTCCCATTTTTATTGATCGTTATTTTCTTTTTCCAACATGTCTTTCATAGGATTTTGCAAGGAGCATGTGTATATATAAATGACTTTTTTTTGGTTTGCATCAGAGTAAATATGTTTGTATCAGTAAACAAATATAATACAAATGTGCTCATATACTCAAAGTCCAGAGGTGTTATACTCCACATCCATACAGACAGTTCTAGGCATGATTGGCACTTCATTGACTACAAAAAGGGATGAGGTTCCCCTTTCATATTTACAGTTAATATGGCATTGCCAAAAAATAGGAATAATCTGGGCATTGGTTCCATGGAAAAACTACACTGTAGTAAAATGTGGTAACATTCATTTCCTGTTAGGATTCCTTTCTTAGGAGTCAGAAAATTAAATTTAAAAAGAAAAAAAAGGAAATAATTTTAAATGAGAGAATGTAAAAAGACTAAATATATAAAGCTTTCCTTCCCTGTAATGTAAATTTGAAATACAATTTTTTGAAAAATGAGAAGAAGATATTGCAAGACACTTTGAATGTCCCGTTTCATTAAATTAGAACTTGTGATGAACTCCCATCTAATTTTCTTCTCTTTTGATAAATTATTGAACACTTGAAATTTATCTCTAAAGTATTTTCTCCCCCTATACTGGACTGTGAAAAGTTTCTCCCCAAACTCTTTTTCCAAACTGTGGATTGGAAACAATTCCATGAAGATGATACTATGCCAGTGAAAGGGGAAAGAGGAAACCCAGTCTGTATAACCTACAGCAAGACAGGGTTCTTACTTCTGATCTTAGATACAATGAAGACCAGGGGTGAACCATGTGTTACACCTTTCTCAGGGAGCTTCTTTTATGTCACTTCTCTTGATGTGCTTGGCATTCTTTGCTATGCTGATCCTAGGTACTGGATCCTTCTTTTAACAAGAAAATTTCTCAGAGCCTCTCCAATCATCCACACTTCAAAAGATTTAGAGCGAGAGGCAGTCTCTGCTGTGGACTGAAGCCTTATGTCCTCGCTCCCCAAATCCACGTATTGAACCTCCTAGCCCCCTATGGGATGATATTAGAAGATGGGGCCTATGGGAAGTAATTAGGTCTTGAGGGTGGGGCCTTGATAAATGGGGCTTGCACTCTTACTAAAAAGATAGGAAAGATATAACCTCACTCTCTCTCAAGCGTGTGAGGATATAGCAAAAAGATAGCTGTCCTCAAGCCAGGACACTCTCACTGGACACTGGATCTGCTGGGGCCTAGATCTTGGACCTCCTGGCCTCTAGAACTGTGAGAAACAAATGTTTGTTGTTTAAACCACCCAGTCTATAATACCGTTGTTGTAGAAGCCCAAACTGATGAAGTCTGCTCAGTCTCTTACCATCTTTCCCCCTCTTTCCTTTCCTTTCTTTCTGCATGGGATGGACTCATTTTAAAACTCTCAAAAAGATTAGACTATGACCTTTCCGTCTCTATCTTTCCACTCTTTTCCAGGAAAGGCCTATCTCACAGGAGAAAGCATGATCACCTAGATAAACCTTGATCACAAAAGTCTGCTGCTGCTGCTGCTGCTGCTGCTAAGTCGCTTCAGTCGTGTCTGACTCTGTGCGACCCCATAGACAGTAGCCCACCAGGCTTCATAAAGTGACCATGCTGTTTTTATGTCTCTGACTGCCATTTGATCTTCTGTTTATGCATGATTTAAGTTTGTCTTAGGTTACTTATGTAGAATTACCACTATATTCATCTTCTCTGACTGATTGAACTACTAGTAAAAGCCTTGAAATGGAACATTAAGCTATATAAATATTGAAAAGACATACTTCTGTTCCTTCTTAATGACACTGACTTTAAAATTGTAAATATAGGGTGCTGAATTCTTCAGTTTTTAGTGGGGTCTTGATTTTGTCTTGGAACTTAAGAATCCAAATGAATTACATTTAAAATAGTTTAAAATTATTTCAGAAGGAATGCAGTCTATACAACCTACAGCAAGACAGGGTTCTTACTTCTGATCTTAGACACAATGAGGACCATTGTCCAGTGGATCAGCTAGTAGACCACCTGTGCTCTACTAGTTTAAAGAGCAGATCCTATTGGCTGCTTCCCTTTTCTGAAGTAATTTTTTATTAATAAAGTAAGTAATGTCAAGTCTGGAATAGAAGGTGAAGCATGCTTTGTTAGCTTCCTGTCTGGCATATCCTTAATGTTCATTCATTTCTATTCAGTAAATGTTTATTGAAAACCTACTGTCTACATAAAAATACTCACAACCTAAAAGTTGAGAGTTATGTTTTATTCAGTGGGAAATTTTAGGATGTCAAACCCAAGAAACAGTATCTCAAGTAACCCTGAGAGAACTGCTCTGAGCAGGTGAAGGGAGGAACTAGGTTATATAGAAGTTTTGAAGCAAAGGGCAGGTAGTCTGAACATCAAAATATTATTGTTAAAGAAAACCAGGTATTTCAAGTTGAGGAATTTAGTGTTTTTCTGTGTATGGGAAGATGCAAGAGTCTGGGCTCACTGAAATAAAATTTCTTTCATATTCATCTCAGCTATCAGGGCCAGTATCCTGTGTTGTTCACATCCTGAGCTCCCTTGGTGCTCACCTTAGGGAGTGACTGCAGTCTGATGGCTACCAGACTGTTGCTAGTCTTCCCTTAGGGCTCACCAGCTCACCTTGAAGGGCTGCAGTCACTGATGACTGTCATGTCCTTGTTTATTGACATGGCAGCCAGTATTCCATTTTCACTACTCTGTGCCAAATTAAGAAATCCCTGTCTTAGCAGAGGAAGCCAATTTTTACAATAGAGTTTGATAACTAAGTACACTAGTAGGACAGAGAGGAGTGGTACCAAATTCTTCATTATCAGAAACAGTTTATTATCAGATAGTATTATTATCAGAAATAGACTTGATTCTGTCATGTATAATTAGACATTATGAAATCAAGGCCTATTCATATGAATTTGTCTTAACCAAAAAAGGGAGGTATTATTCAACAGTACCATGTAAGTGAATACTAATTTTTGTATTCTTTATAATATTTCTTTATAGTTTGGTTTTTATATTTCTGATTGATCTTCTGTGGGCGCCAAACACTTCAAACTTCCTTGCCTGAGGCTGCTTATCAGGTAGTTACTGATCTGTAAGCAGTGTTTTATCTAAGTATTTTTCAAAAAACTTATTGACCCTTTTATTAAAGTACAGTATATTGAGAACAAAATATGTGAAGTGTTTTAGCATAGATTCTCCACAAATATTTTCCTCAAGCTTTAAGATTAAATTCTAGGACCTCCTGGAAAATAGATATAAATGTCAGCTCTGGTCTTCATTATCAGGAAACAAAAGAGCTCTTTCAAATGTTCCTAAATACTTTAAATGAATAGAAAGTAAACATATTTGCTTCACCTAAGCTCATAAATACTGTATTACATACAGTGTCAACACTAGTTAAAACCTCTTCTAAACCTTCCCTGAATTAAGAGGAGTTTGAAACCTGATTAAATAACAAAGGGACAGGGAAAATCTTTACAAGCTTATTTTTTTAGGCCAAGAATTTAACCTTGTACTTTTGGGCTCAAATATTTACATGGGATAAAAGGCTTTTTTTAGTAGTCATTTACACCACCACTGTGTCTAATACACGATCCCTCCTGGCCCAAATCCCACTGTTTCCTAAGGAGGACCCCAGTTCAGGAGGTATAAGAACAAAATTCAGAACAGGTAGAAAGGGTTTTATGAGCTTTATGGGTTGGTGAATGACAAGAAATCTCATAAACTGCCATTTTTACTTCTATTGGCAATTATCCCTAAGTGAAAGTAAAATTGCTACTCTTCTGAATTTTAAATTGTAATTATTATTATTTTAGTTCAATTATTTTGTTATAGGTTATTCAGTAAAATTTTTTTGTAGTAACATATTATTGTTACAATATTTTTTCTATAAGATTCACTAATGACTTTAAGATATATGTTTGTGGTTTATTTCTAACACTTTTACACTGAGGGCTTTTTTTTTCCAACATGACATTGTCTGTAATGGAGGGGGATTGATAATTTTTGCTTTGCCTGAGGCTGTATTGTACATGTGTGCACACACACACATACCACAAATTTGATTCGTGCCGTAGAAAGAAAAGTGGAAAAACCATGTCAGATTTCAAGTACAGTGATATTCTAAAATCTAAGCTACTTTACAAGAAGTCAGAGTGTTTAATAAAACAAACCCTGAACATCTTCATTAATCAAGCTGAGTGTGGCAGCCTGTGTTTGCAGCTGCAGGACAAAAATACCTCAGCCCCTAACTTCTTTTTATCCCACCCAGCTGGAGGTAGATGAGGCAGACTCTAGGCTAAGCTGTAAATGTTGTGGTATTTGTCTTTTCCCTCCTTTTTCTGACTTTTCCCCTTCTCCCCATTTCCCCTTTGTCCTTCTGTTCTTCTCATGCTTCCTGCTACTCAATCCAAACAGGAAAGTATCTTATAAAGACCTATTTATACCTATTGATTGACTGATTACAACACTTCTGAAATGCCTTCACACTGAAGCATTGCATCAGCCAGACTTTTCTCTCCGATTGTAGGACAGGCTTATTCCCTGTTAGGAATACTCTGTTTCCTCAGCAAGCTAGTAAAGAGATTGTCTGGAAAGTGAGATTAGGAGGAGGCTCTCAGGAGCCTCAGAAATCACATTTATCCTGGTCACACAAAGTTAATTTAGACCTTGTAATGTTTTCAGTATCCAAGCACTGCTGTACATTGAGAGCCTGTGAAAGAAAATTTTGTGCTTTGTTGTTCAGTCGCTAACTCATTACAACTCCATGGACTGCAGCATGCCAGGTTTCCCTGTCCTTCACTATCTCCCAGAGTTTACTCAAACTCATGTCCATTGAGTTGGTGATGCCATCCAACCATCTCATTCTCTGTCATCCCCTTCTCCTCCTGCCCTCAATCTTTCCCAGCATCAGGGTCTTTTCCAATGAGTCAGCTCTTCACATCAGGTGGCCAAAGTATTGGCACTTCAGCTTCAACATCAGTCCTTTCCATGAATATTCAGGGTTGATTTCCTTTAGGATGAATGGGTTTGATCTCCTTGATGTCCAAGAGACTCTCAAGAGTCTTCTCCAGCACCAGAGTCAATTCTTTGGCACTCAACCTTCTTTAAAAATGTCAAGGAAGACTTCATTCAAGACTAGTGCCAAGGGAAGAGAGATGGAATACCACTGAGAAAAAAGGCAGGAGAATTTTTAAACAATGGAAGCAGGGCTGGGAGGAAGAGGTTGAGTTGGAGGAAAAGTACTGGAGGACATTATCGGGAGACTGGTCTATCTGTGTTCCTTTGCATCTGCTAATTGGTACAGATTAAAGTGAAGCTCGTCCTCTCCCACAGGGACTGGGACAGGCTCCAACTTCTTTGATGATTATATTTCAAAAGGATGGCTTCTTTTGCATCCTTGAGAAAAACATTCCTGGATGGTAAAACTGGCAGGAGTCTGGGAGACAATTCATATCTCAAAGGAGGAAACGAAGAATTTTCAATTGCAAATTTGCTACAGTAACAGCTATTAAAAAAAAAAAAAAAAAGGACAGTCAGGGGAGTATAGTGTGCAAAAAATCCATCTCAAGTTTAGTCAAGCTGAAGAGAACTTGATGCCTTCTGGCCATCCACTTTCCACATTCTTTCCCTTTCTAACCTCACCTCTAAGCTCTTCAGTTTTTGAAAAACATATGAAGGTTTCTGGTTCTCACTGAAGTTGATCTCATGTCCCTGCATATTTATGTGCTTAGTTGCTGAATCATGTCCAACTCTTAGTGACCCTTTGGAGTGTAGCCCAGTAGACTATGCTGTCTATGAAATTTCCTACTCCAGGGGGATCTTCCTCCACCTAAGGATCAAGCCCACGTCTCCTATGTCTCCTACATTGTGGGTGGATTCTTTACCCACTGAGCCATCAGCTGCTTCCATTTGTGACCCTTGTCCTGCACTAGCACAGGTGTGCCTGTTGGCATTTATCTTCTCTGTATATGTTGCCTGCCCACCCTTTTGATCTGAGCTCTGCCATATTTTCCATAGGCTCTATGCCTCGGAATCACCTATATTATGTTCAGGGAGATTTGACATTGTTTTCATGGGCATTTAATGACTTTTCACATTGTAACTGTCCTTTTCTGATCTCCTCAAACACACTTTGAACACAAAAATACACCTCTGGTTGTAAAGTTGTGCCTAAGATCAATATCATTTGGGCTGTATTCTCTTCATTAATAGAGATGTTATCTTATTGAGTATTAATGTTTATAGTAACAAAGGAAAAGCACAGATTTAGTACAAAGACACTGCAGATGCCACAGTTTTCTTACTGAATCAAAGCTTACTCTGCTCACTCTATGAGAGGCCAATGAATCTGAAGGGTGGGGTATTGAGTGAAGGGATAGGACTTTATTTGGATAGCAGGCTGGTGGAGAAAATGGCTGACTAATGTCTCAAAATAACCATCTTGTCAGAGTCTGGATGCCAGGTTCTTTTATGGATCAGAGATGAGGTGGAGATGTGGAAACAAAGTAAAAAGACCATTTAATTTGTGCAAACATCTCCTAGAATGGCAAGCCTCAGGAGAAGGCAATGGCACCCCACTCCAGTACTCTTGCCTGGAAAATCCCATGGACGGAGGAGCCTGGTGGGCTGCCATCTATGGGGTCGCACAGAGTGGGACACGACTGAGCGACTTCACTTTCACTTTTCACTTTCATGCATTGGAGAAGGAAATAGTAACCCACTCCAGTGTTCTTGCCTGGAGAATCCCAGGGACGGGGGAGCCTGGTGGGCTGCCATCTTTGGGGTCGCACAGAGTCGGACACGACTGAAGCGACTTAGCAGCAGCAGCAGCAGGCAGGGGGATGTGTTAGTTTCTTTTTCTTAAAATCATTCACAGGTGGCGGGGTCAGATTATCTTTCTCTGATCTAACCAAAGACACTTTAAGTGGCACAGAGCAGGCACGGTTCTCTGAGGCAGGCCATTATGTGTGATTATAATAAGAAAAGTGGCCAAAGACACAGATCTAGCATGGAAGAGTCAAAATTGATTCTTGCTAATCAGTTTTGCTTTGTGGTAGTGAGAGGAATGGAGAAGGCAATGGCACCCCACTCCAGTACTCTTGCCTGGAAAATCCCATGGATGGAGGAGCCTGGTGGGCTGCCGTCCATGGGGTCGTGAAGAGTTGGACACGACTAAGCGACTTCACTTTCACTTTTTACTTTCATGCATTGGAGGAGGAAATGGCAACCTACTCCAGTATTCTTGCCTGGAGAATCCCAGGGACAGGGGAGCCTGGTGGGCTGTGGTCTATGGGGTCGCACAGAGTCAGACACGACTGAAGCGACTTAGCAGCAGCAGCAGCAGTGAGAGGAAACTACTTGATTGTACCTGGGCAAAAACCTGGAGCCCAGCATATGCTTTTCAGAGAAAGAAACAGTGACTGATTCCTCAGAGTGAAAAATTCTCCATCCCCATTTAGGGAAGCCTGTACTTTCCCAATTGCTTTTAGTCTCTTCTGGAATTTAAGTCTCCCCTAATCCCCACCATGAGAGTTCATAAGACATAATGATCCACAGCAGCACATTTCTAAAAGCTTGGGTATTTAGGCTAGAGTAAGACTATTCCTATCAAAGGCAGGCTTTGGTTCAGGGTGAGCATTGGCTATGATTATATGTTCCAGTTTGCATACAGCCAGCTCCATTTAATACCTATTATTTAAGCATAATCATTAATAGCAAACCTTTCACTCTTGAATGGGTCCTGAGTCAGATAATAAATGATATGGTCCTTTGAACTTTGTCACTCAAAGTATTGATTTTTTCTGTGGGTCCTTGACTCCTATACCAGTGTATAGTAAAAGTACTCCTCATTCTGTCTGATTTCAGATGTGTGAAAATTAGATTAAAATTTCTCCTATTCTTTCTCACACACACACACAGACACACAAAGACATGTACAATGCTACAAAGAATGTACAAAGAATGCTTACAAAGAATGTACTTCTCAGTCTGACTACCTTTTAAGCATAATTTAAGAAGAAAAATGTTTTCTTAAATGCAACATAATGTGCAAAGATACTTGCCCAAGGTGAACTCAGAGCTTTATATTATGACACTAAGCACAGTTCATTCTCTAGTGGAGCTCATTGCTTTGTGTTTTCAAAAAACAGAGATGTGGTGGTGATCTTTTATTTATAGAAAGATAGCCAAAGCTTTGAAAACGTATTTTTTTTCCTTTTTATCAGATCATATTTTAAAATAAGCTTCCTCTTCCATCTGTCTTTGCAAGCAAAGGGTCACAGGTAAAAGGATTTCTTTTCCTTTTTTGGTCTTAAGCAAATTACCAAGACAAGTAGTAGGTAAGTAAATGTAAGAGGGTTAGTCTTCTAGTTACAAGTGGTCATTGGTATTCACATGTCCCCACAGCTGAAACTTAATCTTAGAGCAATGACATAGGTCATTGAAGACAGCTAATAAGCATGAAGACCTGGGCTGATCTGACTCCATGGGTGCTAAATTGCTTCAGTTGTGTCTGACTATTTGCAACCCTATGTACTGTAGCCTGCCAGGCTTCTCTGTCCATGAGATTCTCCAGGGAAGAATACTGGAGTGGGTTGCCATGCTCTCTTCCAGGGAATCTTTCCAATCCAAGGATTGAACCCATGTCTCTTATGTCTCCTGCATTGGCAAGTGGGTTCTTTAACCCTAGTGTCACCTCAGAAGCCCAATCAGTTTCCATAGCCTGTATCCCAAATCATTCCCCTGTACTGCCTTCCAGCTCTATCATAGTTTGATCAAAATTTGTCTTCTCCACCAAGGCAGAGTTTGGCCTCCCTATGTTTAGCATACCACAAGTCATTAGTCAATAATAAATGAGTGAATAATTGAAGTTATGCATGAGAAGGGTAATAGGATGAGAGATAAGAGCTAGGGTGAGTAGGTGGGAACAGAATTGGACCAAAAGGCCAAGGATGATGGCAAGTGCCTGTTGGCAAATGTTCACAAGGTGTCATGAGGACTCTCATTAAGAACCCAAGGTAAGAAGCAAGTTCAGCTTGGGGTTGAAGGAAGAAGAGATGATATAGTGATGAATAAGGTTCAAGAGTGGGGTTTGGTGGCAGAACAGTTTGACAGTTTTTCTGAGTGGCTTTCTTGGGCCTTAGCCTAGACAGACAATGCCCAGCAGTGGTTAAGTTGAGGGCTTTGAATTGACGTAGTCCTTAGGTCAAGCCTTCAAAAAGAATTTCCCAAGGCATAGAGGTAACTACTTCACATCCAGTATTCCATTTCATCCTCACAACATTTTCATGAGGTGGATAGTTTGTATCCCACTTTATGACTGAGCCCCTTGAGAATTTGAAGTGAAGTAACTTCAGTGAGGTTAGCTTTCTAATCCGGGTGTTTCTGACCCTAGAGAATGACCTCTCAGCTATCCTATTCCTCAGGAAGGCTTCTTGAGAATATTATTTTGCGTAGTTAAGAAGTTACCTACCACCAACCACATCTTCCCCCTCACTCCCCACTCATCCTTCATCAATGACACTACCTCCTGCTTCACCAAAGGTGTTAAGCAAACCATCATTTATGTCAATAGCAAACATTTACAGAATATGTACTGTGGCCAGATACTGTTGTTGCAAATGCTCTCTATTTATTAGCTATTAAGTCCCTAAAAATGTGCTGTGAGGCAGATACTATGATTTTTCTTCATTTTACAAATGAGGAAACAGAAACATGGAGACATTCAGTAACCTGTCAAAGGTTATGCAGCAAGCAAAGAGCAGAACTGGAATTTGAATCTGAGTAAGGCAATGGCAACCCACTTCAGTATTCATTCCTGGAGAATCCCATGGACAGAGGAGTCTGGTAGTCTATAGTCCATGGGGTCGCAAAGAGTCAGACATGACTGAGTGACTAACACACAGTCTGGCTCTGGAGTCAGCAGTAAAGAATCTGTCTACAATGCAGGAGACACAGAAGCCTCAGGTTCAATCCCTGGGTCAGAAAGATCCTCTGAAGGAGGAAATGGCAACCCACTCCAGTATTCTTGCCTGGGAAATCTCATGGACAGTGGCAGGCTACAGTCCAAAGGGCTGCAAAGAGTCGAACATGACTGACCACATGTATGCACGCACACACACACACACACAGTCTGCCTCTAGATTTGTGTTCTCAGCTATGGTTGACCCATGAACAACGTGGCAGTAGGGGGCATCCACACTCGGAGCAGTCAACAGTTCCCATAAAACTTACAGTCCACCCTGCCTATACATGGTTCCGGTACCTTCAGGATTTCACTTGTGCAAATTCAATCCAGCATGGATGGTGCAGTACTATACTGTTTGCTATTGAAAAAAAATTTGTGTGTAAATTAACCATCACAGTTCAAATCCATGTTGTTCAAGTGTCAGCTATGCTATGTGCAATTATTTATATATTGGGAAAGATTAAAGGCAGGAGGAGAAGGAGATGATAGAAGATGAGATGGTTGGATGGCCTTACCGGCCATCCAACCAGATATGATTGACATGAGTTTGAGCAAGCTCCAGAAGTTGGTGATGGACAGGGAAGCCTGGCGTGCTGCAGTCCATGGGGTTGCAAAGAGTCAGACATAACTGAGCAACTGAACTGACTGACTTAGAGAAGAGAGTAACTTGCTGATGACTAGATCCATAAATTAGTTTCCTTTTATTCCTTGTTGGAGTATAATTGCTATACAATGTGTTAGTTTTTGCTGTAAAACACAGTGAGTCAGCTATATGTAAACATATATCCCATCCCTCCTGAGCCTCCCTTCCACCTACTCCCATCCCATCCTTCTAGGTCATCATGGAGCACCAAGCTGCCCTGTGTAGCAGCTTCCCACTGGCTATCTGTTTTAGACATAGTAGTGTGTGTGTATATATATATATATCAATGCTACTGTTTCAGTTAAAACCACTGCCATCTGTCCTAGCTCTTATCCTGACGACTGTCCTCAGAAGGATAATAGGAGCCCTGTATTTGTAATAATATTGTTGATAATAATAGCCAATAACCACTGAACACTGTCTTTGTGGTGGACACAGTGCTAAGAGCTTTACCTACTTTCTTTTATTGAATATTCCTAACAAGATTGTGAAGTAGCTTTATTATTCCTGTTTGGCAGATGAGGAAACTGCAGCTTGACTGTAAGAACTTTGCTCAAAGTCACACAGCAAGACTCAGCTGTGGCAAAGCTGGCATCTGTCTGATTTCCTCTTGAAATCACCAGATGCTCTGCTACCCCCTAGCAAAAGACCGCCTGAGCCTCTGACTCATTAATTAGTTTTGCTGGATGGTGTCCATTTTACACTACCCAGGAGGGCCTTACTGTACATGCTCACATCACTTTTAGGAGAAAAAGTCAAATTATGCAAAGAACAAACTGACACCAGGGACCTTTTCCACTAAATAACATTCCTGGGATGTCACCCGGTTAGTATTCACTCACTGCTACATTTCACACTGAGTCTTGTGTTTTTTCGCATCTGTGTAAAGCTACACTTCAGCACATCGGAGGGCTGGAAGCCGACAATCATGGCCAGGATTAATACTGAAAGTAAAATGATACTTAGGAGATAAATGTTTAAAGAAGCAGGACAAGTGTTTTAGAAAGGTTTATATTCTAAGTATTTTAATATATGGTTTTGGATGGTACATGTTCTGTGGTTCAATATACACATATTTATATTTGGCAAAGTAAACCAAATCAATATAAACCTTTCTATATTTTTATTGAAAAGGTCAATGAAATTATAGAAATTTAAAACCAGAGGAACCTCAGAGACCATCTATTCCAGATCAGGAAGCTAAGTGAGGTCAGTGTTGCTAGTTTGGCTTGGCAAGCTTTCAAGCATCTTGCAAAATTCAGATTAAACATCTTCTTTACAAATTATTTCCTATTTCCCTTCTCATGCCTGCCCCTTCCTGGGTAGAATTCATGGATTTAGATTATCTTAGTACAATCTGTGGCTATGAGTGTCATGGCCCTTTAATCACTTTATTTTACTTTTTGTGCACATGGCTCTCTTCCTCTACTGCCTTCTGAACTCATTGAGAGTTGTTTTCCCTTTGGTTTTATATTCTCAGGAGACAGCACAGTGCCTGAGATATAATCAGTATTATGTATATCTTCCATGTGTGAATGCAGGGTTAGTTGGTAGTGGAGTGCAAAGGAGGGCATAGATTTTTCCAACTCATCCAGCAATGATCCTTC
The DNA here is from genome assembly GCF_027580195.1 of Bos mutus. NCBI lineage: Eukaryota > Metazoa > Chordata > Mammalia > Artiodactyla > Bovidae > Bos > Bos mutus. The sequence continues at coordinate 20,536,194 of NC_091621.1, read as the reverse complement.
TACTACACTTTGCTATTTCTCTCTTCTAATTTGAATTTCCAATCAAATGTGAATTCTGAACACATTTTTAAAGAAGACATTATCTAAGAAGCTATCAACAACCATAAAATTTGGTTTTTATGACAGTGTAAAGTTCTTACCCAGTGACTAGGTAGTACGGAATATAATTTCTCAAAGAGCTACTGGCATCTGAAAACTAAAAAAAGCCTTGTCTAGTCTGCTTTAATAATTTGACTTAGGATTTATATCTTTTTGATCTAGAGTGACACTCAGAACCCAGAAGTTCCATATTGAAATTGCTGAAGTAGTGAGGAAAGAAAACCTAAATTTGCTTTTCATGTCAATCACTGGGAATAAAGAAAACCTTCCATGTATGAGAAAAGATTTTGTTGGAAGCCAGAGATTTTGTTCATTCTTGAATAATGTTGATTACTTCTGTTTATAGATATCTTGCTGGCCCCACAAAATGCCTCCAATGTAGAAAACCTCTTAGTACACTGAAGGGTATGGAATTATGAATCTGCAAAATTAGATCCAGGAAATAGAAGTTCAACCTTCTCTCAGGGGATAATCATTTCTTAAAATTAAATGACTTTAGTGCCTCTATCTAGATTTGTATGTAGCTTACAGTAAATTTTCAGAGTGGAAAAGAAACAGAGATCCTTCTAATTGTGTGGTTGATGAAACTGCAGTCTAAATAAGTAAAATGATTTTTCAAAGAGCTTTCCTGACCAATTTGAGACCAAAGTTAAGGTCTCCTGTGTCAAAGTACATCATCACATGACTTCTCTGATGAACAGACTTTTGGTGATTATGTTGGAACTTTCTTCTATTATGTACAAATGCTACTGGTTGAAATGCTTTTAGCTGACATATTATTTTCCTTATATATGATATTAAATAGTTTCCTATTTTATATGGCCAACTTTCTTATTTTGTGGATGATAAATTGTGATTTAGAGAGATTAGGTGATTTACTCACAATTAGTTGTGATAGTGAAGTGAAGTGAAGTGAAGTGAAAGTCACTCAGTCATGTCCAACTCTTTGTGACCCCATGGAATTCTCCAGGTCAGAATACTGGAGTGGGTAGCCTTTTCCTTCTCCAGGCGATCTTCCCAACCCAGGGATCGAACCCAGGTCTCTGGCATTGCAGGTGGTTTCTTTACCAGCTGAGCCACAAGTGAAGCCCAGTACTGTGATAGTACTGGAAATGGAATTTAGGGCTTCCAACTGCCTAATCCAGGGCTCACTGAATGTGTCTTTCCTCTTGAAACTCTACTTGGTTCTCCGATAGAACAAATTAAACACATATTCATGTATCCATTTCAATATAGCAAGGTCAAATGTTTTTACAATTCTAATAAGTTCATCTAAGACTGGACTTGAAAAAAATGATTAAAACTTACTGTTTTTTTCCCTCTCCTGAGAACTCTTATAGTAAAGCATTTATTTATTCATGTATTCATCAAGGATATTGATTTCTCTATTATGGATCTCAAACTGTGCCTCAAGCTAGGGATTCAGAGATGAATAATCATGAGTTTGGGCCTCACAATTTAGTAGAGGGAAAGAGAGATATAAAATGTAAATATAGAAAACTGCGACAAGTGTGGCAAAATAAGAAAATGTTAACCAGAGGACAGAGCAGTACAGTCTACCTGAGAGGTTGATTAACAGCTTCATAGTTTTCTGAACTTTAAAGATGGGATAGGTGTTTCCTTAGAGTAAAAAGTGGGCCAGTATTCAAGAAAGAGTGAAGGTGCTGAGCAAAGATATAATAAGATTATAAAAATAGTTTATATAACTTCTGTGTAGGTTGTGTCAAGAGTACCCAGGAAAGTGAGGCTGGAGAAATCAGAATTGGTCTGATGGGAGGATGCTCATGCTATGCCCAAGAGTTTTGAATTTATCCTATGAAAAATAAAGAGCCAAGAATACTTTTAAACCATAGCCTTAATTTTATTATCTATTTATAATTTTTTTAGAAAGACCTACCAAGGTAGATGGTGTGTGTTTTTTTTGTGTAAGGGAATGATCTAGCCAATAGGGATCCTCATGATTATTTAAGAAAAAGTTGCTATGGATAGCTTGGCTAAGACAGTAGAAGTGAAGTTGTAGAGGAGAGAGAGAAAATAAGGAGGTTTAAAAGAGGCAGAAGAGAGGAATTTGGTGAACAGAAATGTGGGGGTTGGTAATGGAAGTGACACTGGACTAATATTAAGAGAGCTGAGTACTAATCTCTGATCTTGAATTAACATGTTTTCTCACCATCAATTTCTGACAGGGAAACCTGGTGTGCTACAGTCCATGGGGTTGCAAAGAGTCAGACATGACTGAGTAACTAAATAACAACAAAGGACTTTATTATTCTAGAAGTCTCTAAAAATCAATGATTCTCTCTTAGATATCTGCATTGTATATGAATAGATTCAAGGGTTTAAATAAGGTATCCATAATAATTCTACCTAGCATCTAATAATTATAGCTAAGATCTACTCTTTCTCATATATAAGCATCATTATGAATGTTGACTCAATTGATCTTCATTATAACCCTTTAAATGATAATGTAATTCTCATTACACAGATGAGAAGCTAAGGCTTAGAGAGGTTAGGTAATTTTTTAAAAATCACATCTTTTGTCTTCATGTTTCAGTCCACATGGAGTGCTATGACAAAATACCAAAGACTAGGTAGCCTATAAAAAACAGAAAATTATTTCTCACAGTTCTAGGGGTTAGAAGTCTAACATCAGGATATCAGGTGGTAGTATGAGGGCCTTCCTCTGGGTTTCAGACTCCATGTTGTATCCTCATGTTACAGAAGAGTAAACTAGCTTTTGGGGAGTCTCTTTCATAAAAGCACTAAATCTAATCACCTTCAAAGATCCCAAAGTTCCTTCTTCTTAATACCATCACCTTGGGCATGAGGTTTTCAATATATGAATTTTGAGTGGGAGAGGAGACACAAACATTCAGGCTCTTTTTATTCTCTGTGTAATTTTTCTTATCAAATGTTTGGAGTGCATCCAACTCCTTCCTACATCCATTACTAGGAATATTATTCCATACTAATTAATATGTGCTATTCTAACAGCTGTGCTTAGTCACTCAGTCATGTCCGACTCTTTGTGACTCCATGGACTATAGCCTGCCAGGCTCCTCTGTCCACTGGGATTCTCCAGGAAAGAATACTGGAGTGAGTTGCCATGCCTTCCTTCAGGTGATCTTCCCAACCCAGGGATTGAACCTAGGTCTCCTGCATTGCAGGTGGATACCTCTAAATCTTACTGGTTTAACAAAGCCTAAGTTTATTTCTTGTGCATGTGAATCCAGTTAGTATCAGAGGGTAGATCTTTATACATCATTCAGGGTCGCAGGATGATGGTGACTCTTCAGGATAACCCTTGACACTGACTTCTATCTGAAAGAGGAAGACAGAGAGTGGCTGATAATGGGGGAGGGTTTTTGAAGACCTGATCATGAAGAAGTATAGCTCACTCCTGCCCTTATTCCATGTGGTGCATGCCAGGGAGACTGGAAAATGTAGTCTACTTGTGTTCCCTGTGGGAAAGAAAAGGGAGTCTTGGTGAATAGGTAGATACTTGCTTTTAAAGGTGGGACTTGAACCTCGACCATCTGACTTCAGACTCCTCATCATGCTATATATAATATTCTGACTTGATTGCTCTCATGGAATCAACAGTAATCAAACTATTTTGTGCATAAAGCAGGATGAAGATATAGGTTGACTTTATAGTGAATATTATACTGTGCAGTTAAGATTCATGGCTTCATACAGATAAGAAATACATTCACAATATAAATTTCATAAACTCTCTTCTCAGTTTCTCATTAAGTTCAGTGACTTAATGAAGTTAATTTGTGAGTTTGGATCAATTAAAAATATGTTTTACTTTGACTTTCACTTTCTATTAGGTCTAATATATTGTACCCATTATAATGGAACTTGTCATTTCATAAGCTCACAGCATTTTAGAATTGGAGGGAACCTCTAAATTAACTCTAAAACTAGTCTGATTTCTTCATTTTGCAGATGAGGAAAGAAACTCAAACACTCAACATTTCACTCTTCAGGGACAAAAATCCCATGTTTTTTTCACTGCTCTTGTTACTCACTCTATCATTTTCCTCAAAAAGCACTTGGGCTGCACTGCCCTTCTTCCTACAAGCACTTATAGGAATACTAACAGTCATAAAAGAATAGCATTGACTCTCATAGTATTTAGGAATTGAGGGTGTTATGATTCTTCACATTTTGGGGATATAATTTGGGATTAAACAGGAAGTTTATTTTTAAGTGTCTGGAAATGGCAACCCACTCCAGTGTTCTTGCCTGGAGAATCCCAGGGACGGGGGAGCCTGGTGGGCTTCCGTCAATGGGGCCGCACAGAGTCGGACACGACTGAAGCGACTTAGAGAACTAATACAATTATCTAAAGTTTAAAAATAAAATAAAATTTAAAAAAAAGAAAAAAAAAAGAAAATAATGGACCATGTCCCCCTCATAGTAATTGGTGATAGTCATCTTTTGAGATGTCAGTTTTCAATATGAGATAAATATAGAAAGTGAGATGGTTGAATTGTGAATTTCCCAGATCCTACTTTGAAGGTAGAAATTTGTCTTTTGCTCTTAGAAGTGGGGGTAGAAAATATTTCTTTTCTTAATTGAAGTATAGTTGATTTACATTGTTGTGTTAGTTTCTGACGCACAGCAAAGTAAATCAGATGTGTGTGTGTTCTTTTTCATATTCTTTTCTATTATGGTTTATTACAGGGTATTGAATACAGTTCCCAGTGCCATACAATAGTTCTGATTGCTAATTAGCTTTTGTTAATTTTAACTTTATTTAAAAAGGAGAAATAGCCTAGTCAGTATATTATTTGGGGGTCAAAGAACAGAGACATCATCAGATTATATCAGGAAAAAGGGACTTATTGAAACCTATTCTATAAAATGTTTCAGGAATTGAGGGAAAAGTTCAGGAAGCCCTAAGGAAAGGCAGACACGAGGGTGGATGGTAGAACTACCTACTTCTTTATCTCTTACTTCTGCCCTCATGCTTAGCTCCTGCTCTTACCTGCTTCTTGTGAGTCCCTATCTCTCAACACCATGAATCTTGCAAAAAGCTCTCCACAGGTCAAGGTGTGACTCCTGACACCAAATGGCCTTTGGATGTAAGGGTCCATTTCCAGGGGACAATTCTGTAAGTCTGAGTTCAGATTTTTAGAGAGATGGATTTGATGGGTCCAGTTCCTCTTTTTCAGAGCAGGCCTTACCAGCAGAAGTTGCTGAACAGTTTACAAAGAGACCAATATTCCTTGAGGTTTACCTTCCTCAACATCACTTCTCATTTAAAACATAGTGGAAGGTGTTCATGATTGAGCTGAGGGGCAATAAATCTAAAACTCTTCCAAGAATAAATCTTTTTTTCTGCTTCTTTCTCTTAAAACAGATTGCAGGACATCCCCTGGTTGAGGGTTTGCTTTTGTTAATGGAGACTGTACTGTTATTAGGATTATTATCATTTAGTGGCAATCTGGTTTTCCCTAATGATTTTATCTTTTCCATATGAAACTGGAACAGTTTTAGAAAACAAGCTCTGTAAAAGTGTCATTGGCATTTGGCTATTTCCTCCCTGATCACCCTGACTTCATAAATTATGTGAACTTTTGAAATTTCATTGAGTTTTTTAAATGACCATTTCTTTCAATTAGATTGCTTGAGCATGAAAGTCTAAACATGTGCTCCATTTTTTTCAGTCTAATGAATTAACGTGAGAAACTAGCTGTCTCAAAAAGTTTTTGTTTCAGCACATTTTTTCCATTCAACGTGATTTACAGCAACCTAAGTCCACTAACTAGCTTGCATTTCAGATACCTTTTGGTAAATGTAGGTGATGCTTTATTTCTGCTTAGAAATTGTAATGCAGACTGTCTGGGGAGCTAGTCAAGATGATAAAACTATTCAAAAGAAGTATATGGAGACAAAATTTCAGAATCAATGAGACAAATCAGAATACAAATAAGAACTGAAATCTAATGGAGAGGAAATCAAGTTGGAAAAATTCACAACTTGATGCTAAGTTTACTCTCTTCTGTGGCTTGTGTCAGATTCTTTTTACAAGCATCTCATGTCAACATAATTAAGTATATATTATGAAATTAGAACTTTTATAGAATATGGATCTTTCTCAGCTCTATTTTTAAAATGTATATATGTTGAATCATTTTGATATTCATTTCATTAATAGTTACAATAAAAAATTTTAATGGTATACAATTTAAAAGCAGTTTCACATACATTATCTCATTTAAATCTTTATAAGGACTCTGGAGCTATTTTAGAGAGGAACAGCAGTTCTGTGAAAGGCAAATAGACTTAAACATTCACTCAAGTATAGTGCAGTACAGGGCAGAGTTGTACTGAAGGATTTCAGTTCCAGTGCCCTCGTCCTTTCAAGGCTACCAAGCATCCCTTGTAGGGACAGTGATACACTTTGTGCTTTCCTTCACATCATCGGAAACTATAGTTTACTGCATGGTGTGCAGAGCTCCATAGAAAAGGCATTACATGACAGAGTTGAAGATCGTGGCTTCTGAAAGCAAACTGCCCTGAATTCTCACGTCTGGTTTTGTCTATTGGCTATTTTATTTTGGGCAAGTTACTTACCGTTTCCTGGCTCAGTTCCTTCATCTGTAAATTGGGGATAATTATAGTTTCCTCTTTAATAGTTGCTGTGATAATAAAATGGAATAATGCATAATATACAGTGAATATTCTATAGATGTAGGCCATGGTAATTATCCCTTGAATTGTTTCCAGAGTGAATGGATTATTCTTACATTTAGAATGTGATATGCATAGCTTTGTGTTCTTATTAACTAAAGGCAAGCAACCACTACTCAAGGTAAATGATTTGCATAAATATTATTCTACTGTGAATCCATTTTTCATATTTATGTATTTCTAGCAGGGCTTCCCTGGTAGCTCAGCTGGTAAAGAGTCTGCCTGCAGTACAGGGTAGCCCAGTTTGATTCCTGGGTCAGGAAGATCCTCCGGAGAAGGGATAGACTACCCACTCCAGTATTCTTGGGCTTCCCTGGTGGTTCAGACAGTAAAGAATCTGCCTGCAATACGGGAGACCTGGGTTTGATCCCTGGGTTGGGAAGATCCCCTGGAGAGGAGAATGGCTACCCACTCCAGTGTTCTTGCCTGGAGAATTGCATGGACAGAGGAGCCTGGCAGCTACAGTCCATGGGGTCTCAACTGAGAGACTTTCACTTTACTTTCTTTTCAGTTGGTTCATAGGTAATGAATAAAATGTGACTGTATTAACACACACACACACACACACACACATATATATAAAGTCCCTATATAAACAATATGTATATATAATTTTATGTGTAAATATAGGTATCTGCATATATATATATATTTAATTTGTGCACACATACAAACCAAATGCTATTCAGATTTTTTTATCCTGTGGAGAAGGTGAAATGTAGTTAGAAACAAAGGATTTAGTAAAATGTCTTAAAAGATTTCATCCCAGTCACAATGGCTTTGCAATAACATTTAAGAATCTTGAGATACGATTTAAGAGGCTGTCTCTTAAGGCCATGTTTCTAGGGAACCAGTAGGGCCATATCCTATTGTTGAAATGAGATACAAGGGTAGTAAGCTTGTTGTTGTTTAGTCACTAAGTTGTATCCAACTGTTTTTGACTCCATGGACTGCAGTATGCTAGGCTTCCCTGTCCTTCATTATCTCTCGGAGTTTGCTCAAACTCATGTCCATTGAGTTCGTGGTGTCATCCAACCATCTCATCCTCTGTTGCCCCCTTCTCCTCCTGTCCTCAATCTTTTGCAGCATCAGGGTCTTTTCCAATGAGTGGGCTCTTCGCATCAGGTGGCCAAAGTATTGGAGCTTCAACTTCAGCATCAGTCCTTCTAATGAATATTTAGGGTTGATTTCCTTTAGGATTGACTGGTTTGATCTCCTTGCTGTCCAAGGGACTCTTAAGAGTCTTCTCCAGTGCCACAAGTTGAAAGCATCAGTTCTTTGGTGCTCAGCTTTCTTTATAGTTCAACACTCACATCCATACATGACCACTGGAAAAACCGTAGCTTTGACTATGCGGACCTTTGTTGGCAAAGTGATGCCCCTGCTTTTTATTACATTGTCTAGATTGGTCATAGCTTTTCATCCAAGGAGCAAGAGCCTTTTAATTTCATGGCTGTAGTCACCATCTGTAGTGATTTTGGAGCCCACGAAAATCAAATCTTTCACTGCTTCCAGTTTTCCCCATCTATTTGCTGTGAAGTGATGGAACCAGATGCCATGATCTTAGTCTTTTGAATGTTCAGTTTTAGGCCAGTTTTTTCATTCTCCTCTTTCACCCTCATCAAGAGGCTCTTTACTTCCTTTTCATCCTCTGCCATTAGAGTGGTATTATTTGCATGACTGAAGTTGTTGATATTTCTCCCAGAAATCTTGATTTCAGCTTGTGAGTCATCCAGCCCAGAATTTTGCATGATGTATTCTGCATATAAATTAAATATGTAGGGTGACAACATACAACCTTGTTGTAGTCCTTTCCCCCTTTGAACTAGTCTGTTGTTCCATGTCCTAACTGTTGCTTCTTGACCTCAATACAGGTTTCTCAGGAGATAGGTAAGGTGGTCTGTTATTTCTAATCACTTTAGGAATTTTTCACAGTTTGTTATGATCCACACAGTTGAAGGCTTTGGTGTAGTCATTGAAGCAGAAGTAGATGTTTTTTTCTGGAATTCCCTTGCTTTCTCTATTATCCAGTGCATGTTGGCAATTTGATCTCTGGTTCCTCTGCCTTTTCTAAATCCTGCTTGTACACCTGGAATTTTTCCATTCAGGTATTGCTCAAGCCTAGCTGGAAGCATTTTGAGCATTACCTTGCTAGCATGTGAAATGAGCACAATTGTGTGCTAGATTGAACATTTTTTGGCATTGCCCTTCTTTGGGATTGAAATGAAAACTGACCTTTTCCAGTCCTGTGGCCACTGCTGAGTTTTCCAAATTTGCTGGCATATTGACTACAGTACTTTAACAGCATCATCTTTTAGGATTTGAAATAGCTAATCTGGAATTCCATCACCTCCATTAGCCTTATTCAATAGTAATGCTTCCTAAGGCCCACTTGACTTCACACTCCAGGATGTCTGACTAGGTGAGTGATCACACCATTGTGGTTATCCAGGTCATTATGACCTTTTTTTTTGAATAGGTCTTCTGTGTTTTCTTTTCACCTCTTCCTAAGCTTGTCTGTTTCTTCTTAGGTCCTTATCATTTCTGTCCCTTATTGTGCTCCTCCTTGCATATGATATTCCCTTGATGATATATGATCTGACAACGTGATTCACTGGAGGAGGGAATGGCAAATCACTCCAGTATTCTTGCCCCATGAATAGTAGGAAAAGACAAAAAGATATGACACTGGAAGATGAGCCCCACCCCCAAACTCCCACCCAGTTTGAAAGGTGTTCAATATGCTGCTGGGGAAGACTGGAGAAATAGCTCCAGAAAGAATGAAGAGGCTGGGCCAAAGTGGAAATGACTTTCAGTTGTGGATGTGTCTGGTGGTGAAAACAAAAGTCCGATCCTGTAAAGAACAGTATCGAAATGGAACCTTGAATGTTAGGTCCATGAATCAAGGTAAATTGGATGTGGTCAAGAAGGAGATTGGCAAGAGTGAACACTGACATTTTAGGAATCAGTGAACTCAAAGCAATGAGAATGGGCAAATTTAATTCAGATGATCTCTGGTTTTGGAGGCTTTGAACTGCCTTCTTAAGTGTACAATGCAAAGAATTAGAGGAAAACAATAGAATGGGAAAGAAGAGAGATATCTTCAAAAAAACTTGCGATATCAAGGGAACATCTCATGCAAGGGTAAGCATGATAAAGGACAGAAATGATAAGGACCTAATAGAAGCAGAAGAGATTAATAAGAGGTGGCAAGAATAACCTTGGCAGGCAACAATTAGAGTTGGGCAAGACTTGGTATTCCTGTTTTCATAGGAATTAAGCCTATGTGTGTCTAGTGTCATTTCACCAAGGTGTAAGAGGCAACATTTTGTGCTCTGCATTATGTCCAGGGAGGAGAAAGTAGCAGAAAGACGTGAGGGTTTTTTTTTTGTTGTTGTTATTGTTGTTCTTGTTGTTTTATCTTTTGTGACTTGGGGATTATGACATCAAGGAAATTGGTTGTTCTTTTTTCATTTAAATCTTCTCCAGGGTGTCTTGCATCATTTTAGTATGATGCTGATTGTCTGTGAAGTCTATTTTGTTAATTTGGAAAGGCCTAATATTTGACTAGATTAGTTTATCATGAGCTCTGCCTGACTCTGGGTAGAGAAGTCTAGTAACTGCTTTCATTTTTTACAGTCATTAAGCTTTTAAAGGAAAACCACAGAAATTAGTTTTACCTTCTTATTACTTGTTTACTAATTATTAAACATGTACCACATACTGAGCAGTTTACATGAAAAATTAGCCTTTGTCTATAAGAATTTGATGTAAGAGTTAAGTTATATAGCAGAAAAATAAGAATTATATATGGGAACACCTATGCAATGCTTTGCTGTTGTTCAGTTGCACAGTTGTGTCCTCCTCTTTGCGACCCCATGGACTGCAGCATACCTGGCCTCCTGTCCCTCACCATCTCCTGACGTTTGCCCAAGTTCATGTCCATTGCATTGGTGATGCCATCTAGCCATCTCATCCTCTGATGCCCTCTGTTTCTTCTGCCCTCAGTCTTTCCCAGCATCAGGGACTTTTCCAATGAGCCAGCTGTTTGCATCAGGTGACCAAAATACTGGAGCTTCAGCATCAGTCCTTCCAATGAGTATTCAAGGTTGATTTCTCTTAAGATCTACTTGTTTGACCTCCTCGCAGTCCAAGGGACTCTCAGGAGTCTTCTGCAGCACCACAGTTCAAAGGCATCAATACTTTGGTGCTCTGCCTTTTTTACAGTCCAGCTCTCACAACCATATGTGACCACTGGGAAAACCATAGGCTTGATTGTATGGACTTTTGTTGGCAGAATAATGTCTCTGCTTTTCAACACATTGTCTAAGTTTGTCATAGCTTTCCTGCCAAGAAACAATTGTCTTCTGATTTCATGGCTGCAGTCACCATCTACAGTGATTTTAGAGCCCAAGAAGAGAAAATCTGTCATTACTTCCAGGTTTTTCCCTTCTATCTGCCATGAAGTATTGGGGCAGAGTGCTATGATCTTAGTTTTTTTAATATGTAGTTTTAAACTGGCTCTTTCACTCTCCTCCTTCACTCTCATTAAGAGGTTCTTTAGTTCTCTGCTTTCTGCCACTAGAGTGGTATCATCTGTGTATTGCTTCTCTGGTGGCTCAGACGGTAAAGCGTCTGCCTGCAATGCAGGTGACCCGGGTTTGATCCCTGGGTCGGGAAGATCCCTGGAGAAGGAAGTGGCAACCCACTCCAGTATCCTTGCCTGGAGAATCACATGGATGGAGGAGCCTGGTAGGCTACAGTCCACGGGGGTTGCAAAGAGTCGGACATGACTGAGCTACTTCATTTTCACTTTTCATCTGTATATCTGAGGTTGTTGATGTTTATTTCACCTGTCTTGATTCCAGCTTGTAACTCATCCAGCCTGGCATTTCTCGTGATGTCCTCAGCCTATAGGTTAAATAAAACAGGGTGACAACAGATAGCCCTGCCATACTCCTTTCTCAATCCTGAACCAATCAACTGTTCCATAAAGGGTTCTAACTGTTGCTTCCTGACCTGCATACAGGTTTCTCAGGAGACAGGTGCCGTGCTTAGGTGAATTAAATTTTGCTAGAAGATTCACTTGTCTGTTTTGAAGTATCTCATTTTGTTTACCACATTAACTGGCATATATAAAAATATTGAACAGCCAGTATTCTCCCTACCCATGTCTTCAAACTCTTTGAGTGTAGGATTATCCATCCTTCCACCCAACCCTCCACATCTACCTGCATATATTCCTACCATCTATTCCATTTTTAAAAATGTAATTATCCTTTCTTGTTCTCAGTCACTAAGTCATGTCTGATTCTTTGTGACCCGAAGATCTCCAGTCACCAGGCTCCTCTGTCTGCTTCCCAGGCAAGAATACTGGAGTGGGTTGCCATTTCCTTCTCTGATCCCTTTCTAATTCCCCTGAAGAAACTTTACAACTTTAATTTTTAATAAAAAGAACAAAGGTTGATAGAGTTTGTTTGTTTGCTTGTTTTTTACAAAATCCCACTTCTCACAAGGAAACAATCTGTGTGTCTGTGCACTTTATTCATAGGCAGAAAAGCTGTGGGTCTGTGAGGCTCGGTCTTCCAGGTCACCTTTATTATGAATCCCTTAACATTTAGTCCCATCTTCTCTGAAGGGAAACATGCCTCTCTTCTTCTCAGCGCAGCTCCAACCTTATCTTTCTCCTTATACCATATGGGCACCATTTCACCTTTTTTCTCCTCAAAGAAGAAAGAAGCACACTTTCTTCACCAGAGCTCTGACATACAGAATTTAGCCAGCATTCGGTTCAGTTCAGTTCAGTCACTCAGTTATGTCCAACTCTCTGCAACCCCGTGAATCGCAGCACACCAGGCCTCCCTGTCCATCACCAACTCCCAGAGTTCACTCAGACTCACGTCCATCAAGTTGGTGATGCCATCCAGCCATCTCATCCTCTGTCGTCCCCTTCTCCTCCTGCCCCCAATCCTTCCCAGCGTTATCCAATTGGAAATAATTTATTACAATTCATTTAATTATATAAATGTCTAAACAGCATTTTCTTATATATATTTATTCATTGACTCAATGCCCTAGAATGATCTGGTTTTGAGATTATCATTCTTCACTGACTTGTCCACTCACCAATGCATTTGTGTGTGTGTGTGTGTGTGTGTGTGTGTATGTGTGTGTGTATATATATATATATATTTCTATCTATCTCCTGTTGAACAACCTAGGAAGCAGTAGAAAGTACTACGGTATTGTCAGGGTAGGCTGTTTTGTGATATTAACAAGCAATCAAATTTTAGAGTCTTGTAACACTTTATGGTTTATGTCTTACTCTTATGTCCATGTGGTTGGTGGGGGCCCTGTTTCATGTTTTTTAACTTGGGAACTGAATTTGGTATAGTGTTTATCATCAACCTACCTACCATCTATTCTATTTTTTTTAATTTAATTATCCCTTTCTTGCGCTCAGTCACTAAGTAATTTCTGTATAATTTGTTGCTCTGGCTGGTGGGGAAAAATCTGGTGAATGAATACTATTAATATGTCCTCACAGACTGATATCCTTTGCTTTTGCTCATAAGTCTAGTTTTCATTTCATTGGCCAAAGCAAGTTCCATCACCACATCTAAATATAATTAACGGGGTGGAGAAGTACAGTTTTTCTTGTCAGGCAAAGTAGAAAAGAATTTTGACATTGGGAAGGGGAAACCAGATGCAGATTTTTCACCAACTTTCTTTTCCAACTTATGATAAAATCTCCATATGACAAAGATGATAGAATGGCCCTGGTGGGTAATGCTGAAATGGTGTTTCTTGTCTCAGGGTAGGGACCCATGGAACCTCACTGTGTGCGCCTGTCTTCTGTGGTTCTGTGAGAGAGAACTGAGCCAACATCTGGCTCTCCCTGAAGCTGTCTCAGATCAGTGCTCTGCCTAATAGCATCACTATCTTAAGAAACCCTAATAATCTCTTGTCTCTGGCTTCCATTCAAAGACCTGCAGGACACATCCCATCATCCCTATTGGAGGTCCAAGCATCCCAGGTAGTCTGTCATCACACAGATGTTTATTTCCATTTTGTGCTATAATCCCACCCCTCCGTTCATTCCACTATGTCTTCTACAGTTTACCGTGTGCATCAGCCAGCTCCCTGCCAGGCATTCCCACCACTCCTTCCCAGTACATTTATTCTTCCTCTTTGAAATACATATTTCATGTTCTTTTTTTTTTCTCAAACATCTCTCATATTTCATAGCAAATGAGATGACATCAGATATGAAACTGCATTATCTTCTAACCATCTAAACGGCTCACACCTACCTGACTAAATTCACGCATCCCAACTTCACTCTTGTTAAAATGGATTAAATGTCCCCACATGAATCTAATGCCAACCCCACCACATGCCCTGCATCTTAATTCTTTTTTTTCCCCTTTCAAGAACAGTCTTTTTAAATTACCCTCTTTCTTTTCTATATTGTCATTTTCTTTTTCTACTAGATTATTCCAGCAAGCAAGCATGCTTTTATGGCATCCATTAAAAAAAATTTCCCTGACCCTTAGACTCATTCCAACTACTGCTTCATTTTCTTTTTCCCTTTACAGAAAAACTCCTTGAAAGAAATTTTTATAATTGTCTACAGTTTTGCATCTCATTCTTTAATAAACTTACTTTAATCATGCTTTTATCTCCATCATGCCATTAAAATGATTTTCATCTGGATCAAGTGCTAATAATAGCTAACACAGAGTGCCTGCTATGAGGCTGGGAATGCTCTAAATACTTTGTACATATTAACTCATTTAGTCCTCTAACCAGTCATATGAAGATAGTGCTATTAATATTCATCCTTTAGATATGAAAAATGCTAATCAGAGATAGTTGCTGACTTGGGCAAGGTCACACTACTATTTAGAAGAGCTTAGATGTGAACCCTGGAGAAGGAAATGGCAAACCACTCCAGTGTTCTTGCCTGGAGAATCCCAGGGACAGGGGAGCTTGGTTGACTACCGTCTATGGGGTCGCACAGAGTCGGACACACTGAAGCGACTTAGCAGCAGCAGCAGCAGATGTGAACCCAACTACTTCTTGCCTAGAGAATCCCATGGTCAAAGGAGCCTGGTGGGCTGTAGTCCATAGGGTCTCAAAGAGTTGGACACAACTGAAGCGACTTTGCACACGTGCACTCTGGTTTTGGAGGCTCTGTTTGAACCGCTGCACCATAATACTGCTTTAGTAGACAATTATTTTGCTTTATTTATTAAAGCTTTCAGCAGCATTTGAATAACTGACCAATCTATGTTTCTTGAAACAGTTTATTCTTTAGTTTTCCATGCCTTGTCTCATGTTCTTTTCCTCTTACTTCATGTTCTGCTCCCCAATTCTAGAATTAGGTTCTAGACTATTATTTATCTGCTTCTCTATCAGTAGTCTTTTCATGGTAATTAGTCAGTGTATGACTTTAAATATCACCTATTAACCTAACTCACTTAAGTGTTTATCTGCAGTCCAGATCTCTTTCCTGAACCCCACTGTGTAAATGATGCTGCCTGATTTACACCTCTCCTCCAGTGTCTTATAAGACTCTCAGACTTAACAAAGACAAAACAGAAGCAAGCAATTCTGACCCAACCCAACTGTTAACAAACACCTCTTTCCCAGGCCTCTTCTATCTTCCAGAACCACCAACTTTTAATTCCTTAGGACAAGCTTAAAAATAATCTTTAACTCCTCTTTCCCTCACAGCTCACATTCAGTCCATTCAAACCAACTCTACCCTGAAATACCTCCTCATCTGGCACTTCATTCCAACTCTTAGTCTAGTCTGTGTCCCATCCTTCATCTCCTGAACTCCTGTAGCCCCTTCATGATTGGTATCCCTGCTTCCACTCTTGCTTTCTTCAGTCTTTTCTCTAAAGAGTGGCCTGAGTAAACTCCTAAAGCATTAATGAGATGATGTGCCTGACTCTTTGTGACCCTGTGGACTGTAGCCTTGCCAGGCTCTTCTGTCCATGGAATTTTCCAGACAAAATTACTGGAGTGGGTTGCCATTTCCTTCTCCAGGGGATCTTCCTAACCCAGGGATCGAACTCAGGTCTCATGTATTGCAAGCAGATTCTTTACTATCTGAGTTACGGGAGAAGTCCTAATAAGATAACATATCCACTCAAAGGTTTTGTCTTGTAATGAGAAAAAAATTCAATCTCTTTACTGTGGCACACCTGCCCCTAAGCCATTTCCCTCTGTTTCTGACACATTGTCCTCAGCCTCTCAGTTGTTCCACCATGGTGCAGCCACACTGGTCATCTTGCTGCCATTTCCCCATTTCAGAACCATGTCATCTGCTGCTCCATCCCTTTGGAAACTTATTCCTTTCTTAGCTCTTCATCATGGAGGCTTCCTTTCTCATCACTCAGGTCATCACTCAGATTACTTCCTCAGAGAGGTCCTCCCTGAGACTCTTATACAATTCTGCCTTCTCTCCCTGTTTGGTTACTCTCTATCACATTACCCTATTGCATCTCTTTTAAGAAGCTAGAAAATCTACTGTTTTCTTACTTAATTATTAGTCCCTAAGGATTATTCACTTTCTCCACAGGCGTATGAGCTCTTCGAGGGCAGGTCTCTATTCATCTTATGCATTGTTGCATCCCCATTACTTAGAACTATCCCTGATATGTGGTAGTAACTCAATTAGAGTCTGTCATACAGAGTGAAGTAAGTCAGAAAGAAAAATAAATATCGTTTATTAACATATATATGTGGAATCTATAAAAATGGTACAGATGAACCTATTTGCATAGCAGGAATAGAGATACAGATATAGAGAACAGACATGTGTACACAGGAGGGGAAGGAAAAGGTGGGATGAACTGGGAGATTAGGACTGACTTACACTACCATGGAAGGACTGATCATTGGAAGGACTGATGTTGAAGCTGAAACTCCAATACTTTGGCCACCTGATGCGAAGAGCTGACTCATTTGAAAAGACCCTGATGCTGGGAAAGATTGAGGGCAGGAGGAGAGGGGATGACAGAGGATGAGATGGTTGGATGGCATCACTGACTCAATGGACATGAGTTTGGGTAGACTCTGGGAGTTGGTGATGGACAGGGAGGCTGGGCGTGCTGCAGTTCATGGGGTGGCAAAGAGTCAGACACAACTGAGCGACTGAACTGACTGACACTACCATGTGTAAAATAGATAGCTAGTGGGAACCTGCTGTATAGTACAGGGAGCTCAGCTCAGTGCTCTGTGGTGACCTAGAGGGTGGGACAGTGGGTTAGGAGGGAGGTCTATGAGGAAGGAGATATACATATACATATAGCTGATCTGCGTTGCTGTACAGCAGAAATTAACAACATTGTAAAGCAATTATACTCCAGTAAGAAAAGGGAATAAGTGAGGTTCAGTGTAGAAAGCAGTACTTTGACCTGAATATTACATAAAGCATTCAATAAATTGAGAGAAAGTGAATCATTATTAGCTAAGAAAATATTGTTGTCTAGAGCACAAGGAACAGAAATTTGGCTTTCAAGTTTTTACCTTTTGTAGAGATAGCCTTCTGCTTGAAGCACACACAGAGAAATCCCTGTTTGTATCTACCATGGCAGAAAAACCTTCATGACATTGGAAATGGTACTTGCTTCTTGCAATTCTTTTGAGGATTATGTGTCAAAGCTATACCTGAGTCTCTTGGTCTCACATAGGGAAGGAGGTGGACAGTGAATGTGATCTGTTCTCACGAGAAAAATCTAAACAGTCTAGCCTGAGTCCCTGCTCAGTGGTTCCCCATCTCTAAGGGGAAAATTAATATAAATGCATGATGTCCTAACCTTATTTACAAAATGGGTCTTAATATGTTTATAACATTAAATAACTTCAGATGTCCTACTTTTCTATTTAAATCTCTGTTTTTATAGCAATCACATGCTTTAAAATTTCTGAAAACATAACATTTCAACAAACGTTTGATTTTAAGCTGTTTTTTATTTTTAGCAGATGGAACTTTTGGTTTATCATTTCACAGTAGGGTTACTACTTTGAAGAAGATATGCTGGGGAAAAAGAAACAATGAAGGCAAGCTTGAACCCTATCCTAATGTGATGAGTGGGGTCCAAAAATGTCAATCACATCAGCAGCTGGGTAGCCTTACTGTGAGGCTGAGAAAACGGCCAGTGGAGCCTCACAGCGTGTTGGACTGGGTTTTGCCAGGGCAGATATAAGTCTGTCCACATTCTGGCTGTGGTTGTTGCCATTTGGTGGCAGTTGTTCCCTCAGGCAAAATCCGCAGGAATGATCTGTGGGTCCTGAGACTGGATGGGACTTTCAGGAAAATGGCAGCAATTTAAAAAAATCACCCAGTTAGTTCATTTCCAAGAAAACTGAGCAGAAGAATGCTGAGGAGGTGGGTTCCCACCCTCAGACTTCCTAAGTTCTGAAAAGAAATTCCCTTCCTGACTCTTAGCCTCAACCCGAGAGAGAATAACCTAAAGACTATCACCTTTATCAGCCCACCCACTTTGAGAATAAGGCTTGTCTCAGCCCCAGTAGAGGGCACTTTGTCTATGGAGTGACCCTACTTTGATCAACATATTGAACAAAAAGGTGTTAAAAAAAAAAAAGCCACATGCAAATAAATATATTTTTGATGGCACCACATATTGCCTCTATATTTCAGACTGTTTGTTCTAACAGCTCATTCTAATCTAGCCACTAACTGTTCCTGCTTCACCAGGCATTTACTGATAGAAATGGTCCTACTACATTTAGCAAAGAAATCAAATCTGCCTTATGGAGTCAGCATCATTGTATTTCTAGTTTCATGCATGGTGGACCCTTTATAGAGCTATATTTAATGCACTTCTAATTAAAAAGGGAGGGAAGTATCCAAAGCTTTCTCAGTGTTGTCTCATCTTTTGTTTTTTTTGTGTGCAGCTCACCATGTTAAAACAGGCACTTGCGAAGTGGTGGCACTCCACAGATGCTGTAATAAGAACAAGATAGAAGAACGGTCACAAACAGTCAAGTGCTCCTGCTTCCCTGGGCAGGTGGCGGGCACCACGCGAGCTGCTCCATCTTGTGTGGATGGTGAGGCTTTCCATTGCTCTTGTGATAGTGTAACTGGGGACTGCATAGAACTGGAATCTCACAGTGATTCTCAGTTCTGGGGTTCATCTGGGGGGCCACACCATCAATCATATGGTTGGCATGAGATCATTTGAACAGCATTCTGAAATTTAAAATCCACTGAAAGAAGGTCTAAGGACTTGCACAGTCTTATAGCAAAAGGCACTATAATCAGGTTCCAAGAAGTCCATGTACTTCTTACTTTGATACCATGAAATACTGATTTGCTAGTGGAGGGCCAGTGTGTATGTTTGTGTGTGTAAATTAATTGGCAAAGGCAATATAAAAATAGATGATTAAATAGTTTGGGTCCTTAAACCCATGGATGGTTCTTAAGAATGAAAAAATAAATATCATACATATGAATGAATGTTTAGTTGTGGATAGAAGTCACATGAAATATTTTTATAGAGATTCATCAAAATGTTAATTTCTTTCTTGGAGGATTCACCAAATAGGATATAAATATTTATGTGGATCTGTATAATTGATGTGATCATAAATAATATTTTGTTAAGTGCTCATATATTTTCATGATGCATTCTTTGCAATGATCGTTACTGCCCATAGTTTAAAAAAAAAAAAAAAAAGACATCAATTTGAATGCCTTCCTGATTTTAGTCTACTTGGGGGAGATATTACATTGATTCTAAAATATTGATTCTAAACTGGTCATAGACTCAATTTCTTATATGTTTATGTCTATACATAAACATAATACTACATCCACATAATTTGTTTCTAATATGCTAATTTCAATGAAACCTATGTGTTTGTATGAAAAACCCTTCAAAAATGTGCCTATCATTAACAATTCTGTATTATACACTGAACATATATAATAATATTTACCCTCTTAAAGTTTTAAGTATTCTTATCACAGTAAAATTTTTTAAAATTAAAAATATTTTTAGTCAGAAAATCTATAAAAATTTACTACCTTTGGACCAAAACAACAAAAAAAAGCATGCACACCCAGACAATTAACAAGCCCAAATAGAAAATCTTGAATTGCTTTTTTTTTCAATCTATAGCTTCCATAGTGGAACAGAAATGGTGGTGCCATATGCAACCATGTCTTGAGGGAGAGGAATGTAAAGTTCTTCCAGATCGGAAAGGATGGAGCTGTTCCTCTGGGAATAAAGTGAAAACAACTAGGGTAAGTGGACAGTCAGTCTGTGAAAGTTAAAGATCGCTGAATTCATAGAGCATGGAGCATGTGCAGTGACCTCTTTAAGTGGTTGTAGGATTGAGAGGGTACAGTTTTACACGGTACATTTTTTCCTCATTTTCTCCCTATTCATTTTTTCATAGCACATTTTTGTTTCACTCAGAATAACATCTGTAGGTTGCCAACAACTGTCGTGTTACCTAATAATTAAATACTGTTTATTCCTTGATAAGATACTCACAGTAATGTGAACCGCCTCCGACCCCTGCCGGAGGATGCATGTTAAATGCTGGGGAGGTGACCCTAATCCCTCATTCTTCTGATGGATAGTAATCTGAATAAATCCTAAAAAAAAGGAGAATTTATTTATGACTCAATAAACATTTCCTAGTTAATATTCTTTCATTTTTGTGAAAGTAATTCTTTTGACCTCCCTAATTTCTGGATCAATAAATAGTTTTCTAATGGTTGCGTTTGTAATCACTGTAATGAATTACCTAGTGGAGTTTTCAAATCTCAGGGTCAGTATAAAAGGAATGCTCTTCAGATGGTGATGTATTTCACCTTGCAATGACTGATTTCTGGGGAGAAGTGAAAAATACTTTTATTCTTTGATTTTCTAATTACCTCCAATGGATATTGTAGACTGGCAGAATTTAAATTCTTTGTGGAATCAGCAGATGAAAGTTCTGTCTTATTTTGATTTTTGCTCTGAAGGGAAAGCTGACTATTGCTTATAATTGGATAATTGGGGACTAGAAGATAATAATGTTTTATAAAAAGTAACATTAAACTAGAGACTAGTTAGGGTATTATTTAACAATAGCAGTTTCTTATTTTTTTTTTTTTAAATCTTGTCTGGACATATTCAAGAGGATTAATTTAAAATCCCATGAGATATATAATGTTGAGTAATATCTTTAGTGTATTTTCTGTGTATTCAGCCATACACAGAAGTAACCAAGTTTATAATAAATAATAACGTTATATTTTGTCAAATGAATCATGACTCTAACTTGTCAGTTAAATGCTGACACTCCTTTCTAAAATCCATGGAGGGCATGATCAGTTAATTAGAATAATTGTATTATTCAGTTAGCACATGATATAACCCATATTGATTTGTTAAAATCATTCTAGCAATATAAAACTTCCTTATAAGCTACTTATAGCATGAAAATCCGCCCCCAATTATTAATCCTTGGTCTAAAATAACACTCATGGAAATGTGTGAAGATTTGATTATGAAACAATTTTTTTAAAGTAGTGATTCATCTAACATCTATGGTTTTCATCCCTTTTTATGGCTGAGTAATATTCCACTGTATATATGTACCACAGCTGCTTCTTTATCTGCTCCTCTATTTATGGAAATTCTGGCACCCCACTCCAGTACTCTTGCCTGGAAAATCCCATGGACAGAGGAGCCTGGTAGGCTGTGGTCCATGGGGTCGCTGAGGGTCGGACACGACTGAATGACTTCACTTTCACTTTTCACTTTCATGCATTAGAGAAGGAAATGGCAACCCACTCCAGTGTTCTTGCCTGGAGAATCCCAGAGACAGGGGAGCCTGGTAGGCTGCCATCTATGGGGTCGCAAAGAGTCGGACACGACTGAAGTGACTTAGCAGCAGCAATAGTAGGTTGCTTCCATATCCTGATTATTGTAAATAGTGCTGCAGTGAACATGGGTGCATGTACTTGTTTGAATTATGGTTTTCTCTGGGTACATCACAGGAGTAGGATTGCTGAATCATTTGGTAGCTCTAGTTTTAGTTTTTTAAGGAATTTCTGTGCTATTCTCCATATTCTTACCAACAATCCAAGAGGATTCCCTTTTCTCCACATCTTATCCAGAATTTATTGTTTGTAGATTTTTTCGATGATGGCTATTCTGACTGGTGTGATGAGATATCTCATTGTAGTTTTGATTTGCGTTTCTCTAATAATTAGTGATTTTGAGCATATTTTCATGTGCTTGTTAGCCATCTGCATGTCTTCTTTGGAGAAATATCTGTTTAGGTCTCCAGTCCATTTTTGATTGGGTTGATTTTTTGATACTGAACTATATGAGCTGTTTGTATATTTTGGAGATTAATCCTTTGTCAGCTGTTTCATTTGCAAATATTTTCTCCCATTCTGAGGGTCGTCTTTTCATTTGTTTATGGTTTCCTTTTGCTGTGCAAAAGTTTTTAAATTTAAATAGGCAGAGTTTTGAATGGACCTGGAGATTGCCATACAGAGTAAAGTCAGAAAGAGAAAAACAAATATTATACATTAACACATACATGGAGAGTTTTAAAAAATGGTATGATTATCTTGTTTGTAAAGCAGAAATAGAGACACATATGTAGAGAACACATGGATACCAAGGAGGAATGCTGGGGAATGGAGGTAGAATGAATTGGGAGGTTGAGATTGACATATATATAAATACTATGTATAAAACAGATAATTAATGAGAACGTCCTATCTATACAGCACAGAGAACTCTATTCACGCTCTCTGGTGACCTAAATGGGAAAGAAGTCAAAAAAGGGGATGTATGTTTATGTATGGCTGATTCACTTTGCTGTACGGTAGGAACTGACACAGCAGTTTAAAGCAACTATGCTCCAATAAAAAGGCTCTATGTTTTTATTAAATGAGCGGATAATGATGAAGCTAACATTTATTAGATACGTAAAATATATGTCATATACTGAAAACGTGCTTCATGTGAATTAGCTTATTTAATCCTCTTAATAGCCTGGTAAAGAAGGTAATATTATCTCCTTTTCACAGCTGAGTAAGTCAAAGCTTTAAAATGTTAAGTGACTTTTCAAGGTCATATAGCTAATTAATGAGAAGTTAGGGTTCAAACTATACATTTTTTATTGCAGAACCTAACCTCTGAACCCATAGTTTATACTAGCTCATTTAACTTATATAACTGTGATTAAAACTTACTATAATTCTGTTCAAGCAGACCTTTAAAAATATTTTTAGCTTTTCAGAACATTGAAATGAAAAGGTCGGGACCATGTGATCTAAATTCTTGTAATTAATTCTTTCACAAGTGTTGCTTTACTCCCTGTTTGGCCATATTATCAAGAGTTCAAATAAAACTGAGTCTCTTCTTCACAAATTCTTCCTAGTGTAATTAAACAAGATGGATAAAAGACTGAGCGCTTGTGAGTAGGGAAGACCACATCTAGATCCTCTGGTTTATTTTAATTATAAGTTTATATAATTAATGTACTTACAGTGGATTGCCCTTTTTATTTTTCCTTCATCTCTTTTGCCCTGGAGAACAGCTGTAAAACCTCCTGGAAGACACTGTTGAAAGGTTTCATGAAACAGTAGATGTTTGTATTAAATTATGTTTTAATAATTCCTTCCAAGCCTGAGAGTCTTTGATTCTCATTTAAAAAGGAAAAATCATTATATATAAGAGAAGATAAAAGGCTTGAAAGAAGGAGCTTCTTGATTATACAATCAAAGTAAATTATTTTTATTTTTTGCTTCACAAGTAAAAAGATTGCTGGTGAAAATGAAGCTACTTAGATGTTTTCACCTAAAGGAGCATCATGGCATTTCAAATGGCTGGGCAAAATGATGTTAAATTATGAATGTGAGTTTGGCTTACACAACAACGTGGGTGAATTTCCCCGAAGCCCCAAAGAAGAAAAGTTCCCAAGGTCACCATGTTGTTATTGTTCTGCCATCTCTGTTGAAATAGCCCCAAAAGTACAGGAGATAAGAAAAATTCTTGAAACAGTTCTGGCACATTACTTTACCCATAGTGAAAGTGTTGGATAGAGGTAGGGTCTGCCATACTTAGATAGCAGCAATATTGTTGAGAAGAAATCTGATTACTGTTCTAACCACTGGTATTACTATCCAGTTGAATAAGGTAGCCATGACTGTGGGGAGCCAACAAGCCCTTGAGGCCCTGATTTGGCAGGTCCTAGCCACAAATGCGGAGAAGGCAATGGCACCCCACTCCAGTTCTCTTGCCTGGAAAATCCCATGGACAGAGGAGCCTGGTAGGCCACAGTCCATGGGGTCGCTACGAGTCGGGCACGACTGAGCGACTTCCCTTTCACTTTTCACTTTCATGCATTGGAGAAGGAAATGGCAACCCACTCCAGTGTTCTTGCCTGGAGAATCCCAGGGACAGGGGAGCTTAGTGGGCTGCTGTCTAAGGGGTCACACGGAGTTGGACACCACTGAAGTGACTTAGCAGCAGCAGCAGCCACAAATGGGAACATCTAGAAGTTAAGCAGGAATAGGTTATAAAGTAACTGAAGAGCTGCTCTCAGCCAAAAGCCATTTGGGTTTCTTATGCAGAATATGTTGATCTTGTGGGATTACACTGCAAGCAAAATGGCTCAAGAAATGATTAAAATTTGCAATAACATACACCCTCCCTCATAATTGCCCATATCCAATCTGGAGTACTCTGGTAAATTTAATGTTAGAAGAGAAGCAGTCAGCCAAAAACATCAATGAGGCTTGCTTGGCCTCAGCAGAGATGCATGATACTTTCCAGAATTGACTACAGATCAGGGGCTGGGTGAATTCCTCATTTAAGACTAATTTGGAACTTACATTGTACTTCCCATAAATGCTAATTATATCCTCCTTCTGTCTTTGTACTAGATTCAGGAAGCTTATTGTTATAACCCATTTTCTATTTGTCCTAACAAGGGGAAAAGGCATAGCATAGACAGGCCTTGTTGGAGCATCAATATTTTGCATACATGCTCTTCAAAACTTCAAACATTTATGCAGAGAAAGGAGGATGCAACATTTGTTTCCCAAGCCCTACTTCTCACCTAAAGGTAAAACTTAATGACTGCATACAACATCTGTAAGCATCTAGTGTATTACTTTAAAGAACTCCTAAGTTAAAAAGAAAAGAGCCATGAAAGGCTTTTGATTTTGAACTCACTTTCAAAGATAAATAATAAAGAACTTTTCAAAGAGTCATTAATAAAAGAATAGTCTTTCCACTGTGAAAGAGCACATAATTATCTGCTAATTATAGAATAGAAAAGTAGCAGAGGGGAAAGGTGCTATAGAACATGTAAGAGTTGAGAAAAAAAAATCTTTGATAACATTGTTGGAATCCTCAGAAAAAATAGACTGTGGTTCATTTCTTTTAATGTTTGGATATACTTTCTCTGTGGAATATCTCCTAAAAGAAGTCACATTCTAATTTTAGGATTTACAGCCCTTCAGCATTGGTACAGATTTCAAATTTCAGTGGTCACACAGCTCTGAGGTCTGTTTCTTACCTAAGGATAAGTGAACTTGAGTTGATATTATACAAGAGTTTTATATTTTCATTAAAGATATTATCTTTATGAATCATGAATCCTCATATGCCTAACAAGACATTTTCTGAGTAATTTTTAACTAATTGGAATTCTTTCATCTTTACTCGTTTACTTAAAATGCCTTAAACAGATAAGAACTCTAATTTTTTAACATCACTTCAAACATAATGGATTTTAAGGGCATAAAATATGATTTTACTTTGTTGTGTAATTCAATGAGAATCAAAAATACTAAAAATTTCCTGTACCTAAATATTTTATGGTAAAAATGCTCATATTATAATCAAAGCAACAAAATCAAATATGAAAATATTTACTTAGCTCTTAAAGTATGCTGGGTACTCTGCTAAATACACTGAAGGTATTATCTTATTTAATTTCCCCAACTACAGTAGTCACTAACTAGAACACAAAGATATATATATATATATAGCATGTTGCCTGCCCACCAGGAATATGCCCTTGAGTAGGGGAAAAAGTAGTATACAATTGCATTATTCTTTTGCTATCCATATGCAGATCACTAACAATAAACATTCGGAGAAGGCAATGGCAACCTACTCCAGTACTCTTGCCTGGAAAATCTCATGGACGGAGGAGGCTGGTAGGCTGCAGTCCATGGGGTCGCTACAAGTTGGACACGACTGAGTGACTTCACTTTCACTTTTCACTTTCATGCATTGGAGAAGGAAATGGCAACCCCCTCCAGGGTTCTTGCCTGGAGAATCCCAGGGATGGGGAAGCCTGGTGGGCTGCTGTCTATGGAGTCGCACAGTCAGACACGACTGAAGCAACTTAGCAGTAGCAACAATAAACGTTGGAATCTACTGGTAAACATAAGTCAAGAATAACATTATTATAATAATAGGGATAGCATAAGCCTGTAGTTCAGCTTCCTCATCTGCAGAAAAATGAGAATATTGATCTAGATTCAATTTCAAGTTCCTCTAACCACCATTTATTCTTTGATTCCTTGTGCCAAGGACATTTCCAACTTCTTTTCCAGCTAAATTTATATGACACTAATAACTGGCTGATATCAGAAGATAAATAAGTGCTAGGTTTTTCATCCTCTCTCTCTAAGGGAGAAAAGAAATAGCATCTTAGGGTGCTTGGCTGATTACAGTCTCAAGTCACTCCTTTCCAGATGCTGCCTGATTTTATACCAAGACTTGATGACTCTGAGTTGGTGGGTCTGAATGGTGTCCAGGGGAGCAACTCCAGGTCCAAGGCAAGGCAAGAACACAGCAAGAGAAGAAAGGCTCATTTTCTCACTTTAAGGTGGTACAATTTGTGTGAATTATTCAATCACAAGCTCCCTTCTTGACTTGTGAATTTAACATAGACTTAGGGTAGTATGGTCTTTTTTTGATCAGCCCTTTCTAACAGACACATTCGTCATTCTTTTGTCTTTATCTCACCTCTGACCAGGCCCTGAATTGCATTCTTGTCCGTGTCCATCCATGACAGATCATGATGACTCTTAGGGCTGTAGTTTTCAATTATTTTGATGGGACCTAAGTAAGAAATACATCTTGCATTATGATCCAAGATATATACAACACCCACCCCAATACACACACACTCATATACCCCACACTATAACTAAAATTCTGATTTTTGTGTTTTATTTCCTTCCTTTGTTCTCCTTTCCTTCATTCTTCCCTCTCTTCATCAACCCCATAAATTGATTTTTATCACCCAACAAGATGTTTCAACATGCAAGTTGGAAACCATGACTTTAGAAGTGGTGTTTGACTGCTGCTTGTGTTGGCTGCATGGAAGTGATAGCCACTGCTGACTTGCAAAGATACAAGCTATTGAATAGACAGTTTTCAAGTCAATTCGTGTTTTATATTTTAAATATTTTTTGTCAATATTTTGGGGTAAAAATTTCACAAGATCTTTTAAAATATAGTTTTCATGGGAAAGAATGTGTATACTGTATCTGTTCTTCAATTTAGCAACTAATTATTGTCTTTTATTGTCAGGTATTATTCTAGATTCTAGTGCACATGGCCCAGATGGTAAAGAATCTGCCTGCAATGCAGAAGACCGAGGTTCAATCCCTGGGTCAGGAAGATCCACTAGAGAAGGGAATGGCTACCCACTCCAGTAGAGGATTCTGGCAGGCAACACTCCATGGGCTGAAAAGAATCAGACATGACTGAGCAACTAACACTGTCACTTTTCTTTTTTCATAGCACAGCACAGGGGAAAACAGACTGGATCCCTGGCCTCACAGGGCCTAGATTCTTATAGGGTGTGTTGGTTTTTTACTGTTGCCTTAGCAAACTTAGTGATGTGAAGCAACATCCATTACTAATCTGTAGGTCCAACTTCCATGCCTGGCTATGTTTCTGCTCTGTGTTTCACAAGGTTCAAACCAATGGGTTCTTCATCTTTTCCCAACAGGGCTGTTTTTTTTTTCTGTAGGCTCTAAGGGAAAATCTGCTTCCAAGCCCATTCAGGTCATTGGCAGTTTGGTTCCTTGTAGATGTAGGAATGAGGTTTCTATCCCTCTGCAGCTGGCATCTGGAAGACTCTCTCACCTCCATCAGAATGCCTGCTTTCTCTATCACATTGCCTCCTTCATCATCAAACCAGCCAGGGCGCATTCAGTCTTTCTCACACTTTGAATCTCTCTGACGTCCTTATTCCCTCATTTCTCCTCTGTCTGACTCTTGGGCTTTTAAAAACTCAAGTGATTACATTAGTCCCACCCAGATAGTCCAGGATGATCACCCTATTTTAAGGTTAGCTGATTAGCAACTTTAATTACCTAGCAAAGTCCCTTCACAGAAGTACTAAGATTAGTGTTTCTTTGAATTGCTTGGGGACAGGAATCTTGGGGATATATCTTTAGAATTCTTCCTGTCACACAGGGAGAGACAAAATAAAGATAAATGAGTAAAGTATATATTAGATGGTGGTAGATGCCATGGGAGAAAGTAAAGCAGGGAGGAGAAATGGAGAGTGCTGAGCCAAGGGAGTTTGCATAGTGGAGTCTCAAAGGAGATATGAGGACAAGCCACATGACTATCTAGAGGCTATGCTTTTCAGGTAAAGGGAAGAAAAAGCACAAAATACCTGCCATGGAAGCTCCTCTGGGAATATCATATTCAAGAGATAGCAATGATGTTAGTGTGCCTGAGGGGAGTGAGCAAGGGCAAGTGGTCACATTTTGATTAGAAAGGTAATATGAGGCAAGTCAGTATTGACTTTAATTTTTGTCTTGAGCAAATAGAATGAGGAATTTGACGTTATGTGAGTTGGGGAGAACTGTGGGGAGAACAGGCTTTATATTTTACATTAATACCCACTAAATCTAGGTTATGTAGTAGAAATTTAAGCATAACTTCTTAAATTTGATATTTATTAAGAGGAGTAGGTAAAAATTTTTTTATCATGGTAAGAAAAATGGAGATATTGAGTGAAATTCATACTAGAGAAGATTTAAAATCTCAAATGACACAGACATTTGAAAAAAGCATTTAAGCAATCCTGTAATTATTGTAATATTAAGTTTTAAAAAGAGATGTAGACAGAATGTTTTTTTCCTCAATTAGATTTGAGTCTAAGAGTAGAGGAATACCAAGCTAGATGTCCAAGCAGTACCACTTCTAAAAGTGACATTTTAAACCTAGTATTTTAAATTTAAGAGCTGCTTACTTAATTAATAGTAATATTAAATTTAGAGAGTTATTAGAAATTATTGCAAAGACCTTTAACAAATAAATCATCAGAAAATATATTCTTTTAAAAAAACTTGGCTTACATTTTTACAATTAAAATGAGAAATGGACAACGCATGAGTGTTTTGAAGTTCCTATAAGATTTAAATGCTTCTACAGTACTTGGGCCCGGTATTTTTTGTGGGTGTTACTCTGAATATTGTGCTTATAATCTTATAATTAATTGTGAATGTTTGCACATTGTAATGGGAATCTAGTTCAGGCATCATAAAATTTCATTATGACATTTCATAATGTCATTAGCACTATGAGGTTTATATCTTTAGGCTACTGCCTAAATAGCATTCCTGTCTGTTATGTGAGGGCTAAAACTATGTCAGAGATTTATTTTTAATATTAAGGAGCTTGCTATTTGTTCAAAGTTATATTCCTGGGGGACTTCCCTGGTGGCTCAGTGGTAAAGAATCCACCTGCAATGCAGGAAACATGGGTTTGATCTCTGGGTCGGGAAGATTCCCTGGAGAAGGATAGGGCAACTCACTCCAGTATTCTTGCCTGGAGAATTCCATGGACACAGGGGCCTGGCGGGCTACAGTCCATGGTGTCACAAAGAGTTGGATATGACTGAGCACAATCAAAGAAGAACAGTATGTCATAGGACTTGGCAGAACAGGAAGTTGGAGCATCTCTAGCTAGTGGGGGTTCTATGCCTCTTTCTTTTCTGTGGTGTATAACAACCCCTCTATTAAAAATATAATCTTTCCTGAATATATTCTCCAATTGCTCTTTCCCACTACTCTCCACACACTTTCTATGAAATTTAAATGCCTGAATCAATGATTTCAGATCCATTTTTATTTTCTTTGGAGAGTATGGTAAAATTTCCCTCAAGCTCAGAATTCCAGATGCTTTGTGCAGAAACAGCTGTAGTCTAACTCTCTTGGATGAGAGTAAATCCCATCCCCCTCCTCGCAGACTACCTCTAAATAATGGCCAGTTGGTTGTGAGGTGTACAAAAGCAGGGTTGAGCTTAACTATATAATGGTTAGACCACATCTGTAGTACCCATAAAATTCTAGACACCAACGTTCAATGGGCGTGAAAAAAAGAAGTTTATATAAAGGATTTTGTTGATATTTTCCTCAAAGAATAGAAGCACTAGGAGTAATAGTTTTTTAATTTTTTAAAGATATAACATGCAAAAGAAAAACATTAGACTTGTTCTATGTGACTACAAAGAATATAATTAGGGACAAGGAATAACTCTCTTGGTGTCAGCTCAAGATGATGTTGAACGGGCTGCCTTGAGAAATGGTAAATTCCTCATTTCTGGAAGTCATCAATTTGTGATTTAAAAGGATAAGCAGAAGTTCAGAGTTAACTAGTTCATTTTACTACAACAAACACAAAACAGCTTATGCAAAGCCAGGGAGGCATAGATGAGCATGTCTTATTCCTGGAATTAAAATCAGCTCATGGGGTAATTTCATATGTGTGATGGAACCCCTGAGAAGGGAATCACGATGGCCTTTTAACTGCCATGCTAAAAGAAGTGGGTGTTATTCTCTAAGCAATGGTGAACCACTGAAGAACCTTAAATAGTAAAGGAGAAGAGTCTGATTTACACTTTACAAAGTCTATTTGGCTACAGTGGTGAATTGTAGGGAACTGAGATAAGGATAACAATTTTGAACTAAGGGGAAAAAAAAAAAAAAGTGATACACTGAGGGTGTCCAGGAGTAGGAAAGGAAAATCAGCAAGGCTTGGTAACAAACTGAATATAAGAGGCTACTGAGAGAAAATTATCTCCCCATATTTCTGGCTTAACCTGTTTGGTAATGCTAATTGATAAAGACACAATGAAGTAGAGATATTGAGTGGATAGTTTACTATATAGCCCTAGAAATCAAGATAGAAGTCTAAGAATAATCATCCCTGAAGTGAAAGTGTTAGTCACTCAGTCGTGTCCAACTCTTTGGAGACCCCATGGACTTCAGCCCACCAGGCTCCACTGTCCATGGAATACTCAAGGCAAGAATACTGGAATGGGTGGCCATTCCCTTCTTCATGGGATCTTCCCTACCCAGGGATTGAACCTGGGTTTCCCTCATTGCAGGCTGATTCTATACCATCTGAGCCACCAGGGGAGTCCAATCATACCTAGATGGTGTTGAAATAATTAACTAAAAAGGCTGTCCTAAAAGGAATATGTTGAAAGGGAAGAGCATCAATGACATTTTAGCTGGTAATGTATAAGGTACTTGCTAAGGAACATGAAGTGTAGACAGAGAACTCGGAAAACCAAGAGAGACAAGATTCCAAGAGAACACAGAATGGGAGAGTTCCAGAGAGACAGGGCCATCAGTTGATCCAACAAGGACATAGAATCTACAACAGATTATATGGTCTTTAAGTTTCTTTCTGGGTGTGATATTTGAAAGAAATACTGGAAGTTCATGATCTGTCAGATGAATATTACTTACTATCAAAATCTTAATACCAGAATCCTAGTTGGATGGTGTCATTGGTGACACATTGTAAACACTGCAGAATATACATCTATTTAAAACAGAATGGAGTGTTAGAAACATTTTTAAAATAGGAGTATGACTCCCTTTAGCAGAACCAACTAACTCTATTTAAGGGAAGCCTATCCATTCGTTTGTTCATTCAGTCTGCAAAGATCAATTGGAGGTCTGTTATGTGGCACTGAGCCTGATAGTGTGGTAGGCTTTGGGGATTCTAATTAAAAAAAAAAAAAATCAAAAAACTTTGCTGTCCAAGAGTTCACGGTCAATTGGAGAGAAAGTCAATAAATCACTTTCATGTGCAGAACTGGTCGGACAGAGGTTTGTATAGATGCCACGGGAATGCATGGGCAGTGTAATGTTGCTGGCCTATAACCTTCCTAAAACACATGGACAACAGGTTTTTAGACCATTCAAAGGCAAATTACTAAATAATTTGTCTGCTTAATAGATAGTGACTAAGCACAATGGAAATATTATGTTCTGTGATGTCAAAATATGCTTTCATTGTTTTCCACCTTTGCATCTGTTATTCTACTGCTATAAGAAAATGAAAATCCATTAGGATGCTTTTTCGGCTAGATTCTTTCCTCTTGATGAACTATTCATAGAGACAACACTAAGTACTTTCTGGATTAGACTTTTAAATCACTTAAAATTTTTCTGATAGTTTTAAAATATGAGAGAGGGGAAGGAGAAAGATTTGTATATGGGACCATAGTAATAGCTCTAATTAAACGGAGAATAATTTAAAATTGCCACCTGAAAAGAAGAATATTGGAGCCTTATAACACTGTGCATATCTATTAATGCTTCAAGCTTATAGAACAATTTTAAAATCTTTAACATATTACTAACAGCAAAACCAACCATTCAGTTAAAATGTCACCCAAGATATAAAACTCAAATTGCCAAATTAAAGCAAAGAAGCCAAAAATCTTTATAGTTTATAACTAAGATAGGGAATTCCATGTATATAATGCTTAATATTGAACTTATTATAGACAAGAATTATTTAGCCGCTGAATGTACCTTTTGCTGCTGTGGTTCAGTATTATTGTGCTTTGCTCCTATTAAGTTGAGATGTTGGCTTCCTATGATTTATGATGGGATTAGCCTGAAGTCAATAAAGGGCTGTTCTGCTGAGGTTCTGTTTACTGTTGGCTCTTTTACCTTTACTCTTTATTGCTTATTCTCTTCTGGTGGCAAATATATTTTACCTTTACCTTGCCTCTCCTATTCTCTTTCTAGCCCTATTAAAGGAACACTAGAAGTAAGAGAGACAGACAGACAGACAAAATAATACCAGGCAGTGTAAACTCATTTTCAAAGGATATTTGCAAATAATCAAATGCAATGTGTTTTACAACTTTAAAACACCCTATTCTAGAAAGGACTGTTTGAGTAATCATGAAGAGAGTTGATTTGGTCAGCCTGTTTCTAGGATTCATAACTGAGATGCTTTTATTCTATCTTGAAATAAAATTGAATATTCTCAACAAACACATTGGCTGACAAATAAATTTAAACAGGTATCATGATTAGAAATCTCAGCCTCCAACTTCAATTACAACATGTGATCGATTTATGAGATTACTGATGGCAAATGTCTGCCAGACAGCCAACCATTGTTTGAGATTAAATTTCAGCAGTGAAATCAACTTGTTGAGAGCACCCCTGCATGTATAATATAGATGTGAACTATCTGCCTCCACATTATAACCTTGATGATTTCTTGTATGAGCTGTAAGGAAAGTCCTTTATGAATGAAGCTTTCGGTTAATGGTGACTTTTGACAAATTCACATTTCACCTATGCAATGGTCTAAGGAGACCCTAATTCAGTGCAACTATATCTTATCACTGTATATTATACCAAAGATATTGTAACATGAAAGAAAAGTGTTCATTATCAATAGATTAAAAATATCTAGGGTAGAAGTTACAGTTGACATCAGAGATTTCAACTGTATAGATCCACTCATGTCAATGTTTTTCAGTAATACTACATGATCCATGATTGGTTGAATCTGTGGATAAGGAATTGTGTATGTGCAGATTTTTGACTGTGCAGGGGTGGTACCCCTAAGCACTTCAGTATTCAGATCTCTGCAAACCCATCATGAAGGTAGACTAATTCCTGCTCAAAAGGCAAATGATAGCTACAACTTTATAGGCTTTACAAGTAGAATGGTCATATTGAGAGTGTCCCTTTCAAGTTCCACTAGAAAGAAATTCAAGAAATATTGCAACTGTTGCTCAGTCATCACATGATCTTGATTATTAGAAGGCAGTAAATATAGGAACTGTGTGTTCAGAAAGTCAGAAAGTCAAGGGCAAGGTATTAGTTGGTATATGGTTAATATTATATGTACATTTGTCTGGGCCATAGTGCCCAGATGTTCGGTCAAACATTTTAGGGGATGTTTCTGTGGAGGTGTATGTGTGTCTGTATGTGTTTGAGGGAAGAGAAAAACAGGTTTAATCAGCACTAGTAATTCCAAGGTCACCCCCACCCCCAAGTGACAGTAATCTTAAATGGTTTAAGCTACCTTTTGCATGAAGTCACAAGGTCTCAAAACTGTTTTACCTTATTTTAAATGGGGACAGCATGTTTACGGAATTACAAATGCCATGACACAACACATTGGTATATTCTCATTTTTAGAAATTATTGGAAAACTGATTTCACAGTTTAAAGGAGGACACACTACAGTATCTAAAAGATCAATTTTAGGGGTAATAACTTAATACCTAATGCATCTGGATCTAGCTATAATAACTCATTTGAATTTACATTTCTTATCTCTGGAATATTCCATTCCATAGTTTCCAAGACTAGGGACAGTTACTGCTGCTGCTGCTGCTGCTGTTGCTAAATCGCTTCAGTCATGTACGACTCTGTGAGACCCCATAGACAGCAGCCCACCAGGCTCCCCCATCCCTGGGATTCTCTAGGCAAGAACACTGGAGTGGGTTGCCATTTCCTTCTCCAATACGTGAAAGTAAAAAGTGAAAGTGAAGTCACTCAGTTGTGTCTGACTCTCAGCGACCCCATGGACTGCAGACTATCAGGCTCCTCCATCCATGGGATTTTCCAGGAAAGAGTACTGGAGTGGGTTGCCATTGCCTTCTCCAGGGACAGTTATTATAGGAACTCAAATCAGATAGTCATTCCTAAAGGCTTCTATAAGGCTGTTTTTAGGAGCGATTTAAATTTAATTGGTGGACTTGAGTAAAGCAGATTACCCTTCATTTGGGTGGGCTTCATGCCATCATTTGAAGTCCTAAATGGAACAAAAGACTGAACTCCTCTGTCTTATCAGTCAAAATACATAGTGAAATGGAGATAAGTAATTTTCCTGGTAAATAATTCCAAGTAATAGTATTTAAGCATGATCACTGTACTTGGGAGAGGAATAAATGAACACAGGGAAAACCTCAATATGAGAAGAACATATAAAAAGTACCAAATAGAAGTCACAGGACTAAAGTTTATAATATGTGCTTAGTTGCTCAGTAGTGTCCGATTCTTTGTGATCCTTTGGACTGTAGCTTGCCAGGCTTCTCTGTCCATGGGATTTCCCAGGCAAGAATACTGGAGTGGGTGGCCATTTCCTTCTCCAGGGGATCTTCCCAACCCAAGGTCCGATTCTTTGTGATCCTTTGGACTGTAGCTTGCCAGGCTTCTCTGTCCATGGGATTTCCCAGGCAAGAATACTGGAGTGGGTGGCCATTTCCTTCTCCAGGGGATCTTCCCAACCCAAGGATCGAACCCATGTCTCCTGGGTCTTTATCCACTGAGCTATCAGGGAAGCCAAAGTTTAGAATAACTGATCTGAAAAATATTTACACTACAGGGGTTCAACAGCAGACTAGAGGAGGCAAAAAAAGACCAATGAACTTGAAAACAGAACAGTGGGCATACCCTATCAGAGCAGTAAAAAAGAATGAAAAAAAAGTCAAGATTAGCTTAAGGAACTTAATGGACAATATCAGACTAACACTGGCATTATGGGATCACAGAAGGAGGAAAGAAAAAAAAAAGGCAGAAAGCTGATTTGAAAAAATAATGGCTGAAAACTTCCCTAATTTGGAGAAGGAAACAGACATTCATGTTCTGGAAGCCCAGAGAGTTCCTAATAAGATGAAAACCAGAGAATCCAATCTATATTCATACATCATGAGAAACACTGGACTGGATGAAGCACAAGCTGGAATCAAGATTGCAGGGAGAAGTATCAATAACCTCAGATATGCAGATGACTCTGCTCTTATGGCAGAAAGTGAAGAAGAACTAAAGAGCCTCTTGATGAAAGTGAAACAGGAGAGTGAAAAAGTTGGCTTAAAGCTCAATATTCAGAAAACTAAGATCATGGCATCTGGTCCCATCACTTTGTGGCAAATAGATAGGGAAACAGTGGCTGACTTTTTTTTTTTTTTTTTGGTCTCCAAAATCATTGCAGATGGTGATTGCAGCCATGAAATTAAAAGACGCTTACTCCTTGGAAGAAAAGTTATGACCAACCTAGATAGTGTGTTAAAAAGCAGAGACATTACTTTGCCAACAAAGGTCCATCTAGTCAAGGCTATGGTTTTTCCACTAGTCATGTATGGATGTGAGAGTTGGACTGTAAAGAAAGCTGAGCACTGAAGAATTGATGTATATACCTGTGGTGGATTCATGTTAATGTATGGCAAAACCAATACAATATTGTAAAGTAATTAGCCTCCAATTAAAATGAATAAATTTATATTAAAAAATAAATTAAAAAAATGTAAATTGAGTGCCAAAGAATTGATGCTTTTGAACTGTGGTGTTGGAGAAGACTCCTGAGAGTCCCTTGGAGTACAAGGAGATCCAACTAGTCCATCCTAAAGGAGATCAGTCCTGGGTGTTCACTGGAAGGACTGATGTTGACGCTGAAACTCCAATACTTTGGCCACCTGATGTGAAGAGCTGACTCATTTGGAAAGACCCTGATGCTGGGA
Organism: Bos mutus; assembly: GCF_027580195.1. NCBI lineage: Eukaryota > Metazoa > Chordata > Mammalia > Artiodactyla > Bovidae > Bos > Bos mutus. The sequence goes on along the minus strand of NC_091621.1, from coordinate 20,499,549 downwards.
AAGACTGAGGGCAGGAGGAGAAGGGGGCGATGGAGGATGAGATGGTTGGATGGCATCACTGACTCAATGGACATGGGTTTGGGTAGACTCCGGGAGTTGGCAATTGGCAGGGAGGCCTGGCATGCTGCAGTCCATGGGGTTGCAAAGAATCGGACACGACTGAGCAAATGAACTGAACTGAAAATGTCAAAATTAAAGACAAGGAGAGAATCTTAAAAACAGCAAGAGAGAAAACAATCTGTAAAGAAACCGCTGCAAGACTATCAGCAGTTTTCTCAGCAGAAATTTTGCAGGTCAGAAGGAGGTGGCATGAAATATCCAAAGTACTGAAAGAAAAAATTACCATCTAAGAATATTCTACCTGGCAAAGTTGTCATTTAGAATTGAAGGAATGGATGAATTTTCCAGACAAATAAGAACTAACCAAGTCCATTATTAAACTGGCTTCCCAAAAAAATGTTAAAGTGACCCCTTTAAGTTAAAAAGGAAGGGCCCTAATTAGCAACAAGGAAACATATAAAAAGTATAAATCTCACTGGTAAAGGTAAATATATGGAGAAGGTAATGAATTACTTAGAAAGCTATTATGAATAATGAAAGATAAAAATATTTTGTAAAAATAACTATAAAATTTGTTAAGGGATACATAAGATAGAAGGATTTAAAACATAACATCAAAAAGATAAAATGTGGTATGGGAAATAAAACTGTAGAGCTTTAGATTATTTGTACTTAAATTATTATCAACCTCAAATAGAGAGTTATAAGTGTAAGTTGTTATATGTAAGCCTCATAATAACCACAAAATAAAAACCTAAGAAACAAGAAAAATCTCTAACAATCCAACTTTACCCCTTAAGAACCTAGGAGAAGAACAGCAACCTAAACCCAAACATAGTGGAAGGAATGAACTAACAAGGATGAGAGGAATAAATGAAAAAGAGACTAAAATATAATAGAAGAGATAAGATATTGTTCTTTGAAAAGACAAAATTAACATTTTATATATATATATACACACACACACACACACACACACACACATATATATATATATATATATGACACCTATATAAAAAGAAGTGATATCTTTCTATATGCCTAGAGGATGTTTTTCATGTGTATAGTTTGGCACTCTATGTAAATACGGAGAATTTTTTTTACCCTGTATATCAGATCAGTTCAGTCGCTCAGTCGGGTCCAACTCCCTTCTCCTCCTGCCCCTGATCCCTCCCAGCATCAGGGTCTTTTCCAATGAGTCAACTCTTCACATGAGGTGGTCAAAGTATTGGAGTTTCAGCTTCAGCATCAGTCCTTCCAATGAACACCCAGGACTGATCTCCTTTAGGATGGATATAGTTCCTATCAATAGATATAGGAAAACAAAATCAAATCTGAATCATTATTTACTAAGCACTTATTGAACATATATTCAACGCCAGTCATTGTATCAGGAACTGGATATCCAAAGACAAATATAATCACAATATTTCTGCTGAATGGAGAAGTCTCTTCGAATTACATATTTTCCTATCTACAGTAGAAGTTTTGACATATTTTCTGATCTCTTTAGTCTACATTCTTCTTATTATGACTATTAGATACAAGCTTACTTTGGAAAGGGCAATCTTCTAATAAGATACATAAAGCAGACAAGTAGTTTGAAAAGTTGTAATCTTAAATCATCTATGTCTAAGTATGTGATTTTGATAAGAAAAAAAAAAAAAAAACTGTTACAACACCAAAGAAAACAATCTCACTCCTTAGTTATACCACATTCAACAGAGCTAAGAAGTAGAGTCATAAAAACACTCTGGAACTCTATGCCTAGCTGCTTAGCCTAACATGTAAACAAAGAAGCTTTGTTTTTTGGAAGGGGAGTAAATAGTCTATGTTTAATTTAGTAGGACTTTTACATTAAAAAAAAAAAAAAAATTGTTGAAAACTCTAGGAAGGATCCCAGAGTTCTATTAGCATTGCCTTAACCACTCTCAGTGGATACATTGTCAGGAATGTCTGTCTGTCTTTTCACAATGGATCTCATTTGCTTCAATGAGAAATGGAAGCTGCGTTCCATTGAGAAGTCTTCAAGGATGGTATAATGATTAAGAAACCAACTGTCTAGAAGTTAGATTACTTGAGTTCACATCCCTGTTGTGCAACTGAGTAATTGATGGACTTGAGCAAATTGCTTTACATCTGTGCTCCTCAATTTGCACATCTGTGGGATTGGGGCAGCAATGCACTTACCATATAGTTTCCATATTTGGATTAAATGAGTTAATATTTGTAAAGCACTTAAAAGAACTCTTGGCTGAATGCAAGGGCTATATGGCCTTGTTAAGTGAAATAGATGAATCAAGCAAGTTACTAATAGGCTCAAAAAGTGGACCAGTTTCCTCATAACTCAAACATAAACACTATTATTCCACAGGAGTCAGTCTTGTTAAATAAATACTGACACAGAGATTTCTCAAGACTTCTTTTACCACCTCCATGCACATTGAAACAAAGGTTTTAAAGAAAAAACACAAGTTCCTTGAGGTTGGTCTATGTGTACCCATTCCCTCCCCTTTGGATTAGCTACAAAAATTCATCCTAAACCATAGAGATGGAGTAAGTGGATTCAGTGCCTGTAATAGTCACAGGATCTGGGCCTTTCCAGTTACCTATTAAAGATAAGATAGATAAGCCTAGTGGGAACTTCTGTATTAATCAGTTGTAAAGGTATCTTTCCCAGGTTTATGCTGCAGGAACTGAAACAGTTTCTCCTTTGGTGGCTTTTCAGCAGCTTCTTTTGAGGATTTCTTGAAGTTACAAAGTAAAGGTGGCTTTTTTTTTTTTCCCCCCCTGCCTATTGTTGACATAAACTTCGCTGATACTTTTATATTCACTGATACAATTCAAGGAGGACTCACAGAAAGTATCCATTTATGGTTAAATTGTTAACTTGAAAGGGAGGGATGTTATGTTGTGGTTTACATGCTAGGTATGGGGGGGGGTTCTTTTTTTTTCCATGTAAATTTGTTGCAATTGTTTGCCTATAGCAATGTGAGATGAGATTAGTTGCTGTAGCAGTAAAGGACTGTTTTATTGAATGTGGAGCTCCCCTTGCCCATTCTGCTATTGCTAATACAACATTAATGCTCTCACTAAATCACAAAAACACCAAGTAGAAACTGATACTGGAAGTGTTTATAGACATTCAGCAATTAGCAGAGGCCAATAATTCCTATTTATGGCATAACAAATAAAACTTAAGTGATTTTTTAACCTCAGTATATTTCAAACAAAATATGTTATACGTAAGTTTTTGATCTCAGGAAATACACTACATTAGGTCTTATGTCCATAATATGCCTTCTTTATAATTTATCCTCACTCTTATATAACCTTTGAAAATAAAGTGGACTTGACCCAGGAGATGCATAGCATTGAAAGGACAATGATATTATCAAAGAGCCAGAAATGCATTTACATTTAATGCCTTGTTATATAATTAGAGTTCATATTTTATAACAGTGGAATAATGAGAATAATCTGGAGTAGCTAAACATGTTTTTGTTTTTTATTTTTCCTTGTAGAAGGAGTAACATTTCTTTTTACTCCTGTTCCACATTTCAAAAATTGTATCGTCTGCATTTTGAATTAAGTGAGAGTTGAGAAAGGTCACTTTTTCTCCTTTATATCTCAAAAATAAACCAACTTTTAGTAAGTTTCAGATGTAAAACAAGAGGTCCACCACAGACAAATGTCTGTGACAAACTTTCAACAAAGTTATTTAAGATCCCCCCTTTCTTAAAGTGCTCTAGGAATCAGATGGGTGACTATGGGCTAACACCATCTCTATCAAGTATTGGCAAAGGTTATACTGGGAAAGCTTTTGCTTGTTGAATAGAATAGGTATCACAGAACTGAGTAACTGATAATACTTCAATCTTGAATTAGGTTAGGTCTTGATCTGCTTCTAGCCAGTTGATCTCTTGAAATATGTGGGCTGTGCGGTAAGTTTTGGTTGCTCTACGATTTTTTTCTTGCTTCTAGATTTCACATATTCTCAATTTGTTTTAGAGATCAATCTTTTTTCTTTGGAATAAACCAAGAACTGGAAAAGGCCAGTTTTCATTCCAACCCCAAAGAAAGGCAATGCTAAAGAATGCTCAGACTACTGCACAATTGTACTCATCTCATACGCTAGTAAAGTAATGCTCAAAATTCTCCAAGCCAGGCTTCAGCAACACGTGAACCATGAACTTCCAGATGTTCAACTGGTTTTAGAAAAGGCAGAGGAACCAGAGATCAAATTGCCAACATCTGCTGGATCATGGAAAAACGAAGAGAGTTCCAGACAAACATCTATTTCTGCTTTATTGACTATGCCAAAGCCTTTGACTCTGTGGATCACAATAAACTATGGAAAATTCTGAAAGACATGGGAATACCAGACCACCTGACCTGCCTCTTGAGAAACCTATATGCAAGTGAGGAAGCAACAGTTAGAACTGGACATGGACCAACAGACTGGTTCCAAATAGGAAAAGGAGTATGTCAAGGCTGTATATTGTCACCCTGCTTATTTAACTTATATGCAGAGTACATCATGAGAAACGCTGGGCTGGAAGAAGCACAAGCTGGAATCAAGATTGCTGGGAGAAATATCAATCACCTCAGATATGCACATGACACCACCTTTATGGTAGAAAGTGAAGAGGAACTAAAAAGCCTCTTGATGAAAGTGAAAGAGGTGAGTGAAAAAGTTGGCTTAAAGCTCAACATTCAGAAAATGAAGATCATGGCATCTGGTCCCATCACTTCATGGGAAATAGATGGGGGAACAGTGGAAACAGTGTCAGACATTATTTTTTTGGGCTCCAAAATCACTGCAGATGGTGACTGCAGCCATGAAATGAAAAGACGCTTACTCCTTGGAAGGAAAGTTATGACCAACCTAGATAGCATATTCAAAAGCAGAGACATTACTTTGCCAACAAAGGTCCATCTAGTCAAGGCTATGGTTTTTCCAGTAGTCATGTATGGATGTGAGAGTTGGACTGTGAAAAAAGCTGAGCGCTGAAGAATTGATGCTTGCTTTTGAACTGTGGTGTTGGAGAAAACTCTTGAGAGTCCCTTGGACTGCAAGGAGATTCAACCAGTCCATTCTAAAGGAGATCAGTCCTGGGTGTTTTTTGGAAGGACTGATGCTAAAGCTGAAACTCCAGTACTTTGGCCACCTCAAGCGAAGAGTTGACTCATTGGAAAAGACTCTGATGCTGGGAGGGATTGGGGGCAGGAGGAGAAGGGGAGAACAGAGGATAGGATAGCTGGATGGCATCACCGACTCGATGGACATGAGTTTGGGTAAACTCCAGGAGCTGGTGACGGACAGGGAGGCCTGGCGTGCTGCAGTTCATGGGGTCGCAAAGAGTCGGACATGACTGAGCGACTGAACTGAACTGAACTGAATGTGTATAAGGGAGCCCAAAAGGGAATTAATCAATTTTTGTGCATATTTTGAAGACATCTTTACAGAACATATTGCTCTGAAGTTAGGGTTAAAGTGACACTTTCCACTAGAATAATGCAGAAGACAACATTCTTTCAGGAGAAGGTAAGCATTCTAAGCATTCCTCTCCCAGGCATCTTCCCTCAGGCACTGAGATTGCAGCCTCCAACACATGGGGACAGCAGAAGGAAGAGACTTCAAAAGTCAAATATATTTCAACAGCTCATTTTTAGCAAGTCTGGCAGTGAGATCTTTCCATTCTTCTCTCTTCTCTGTGATGTATGTAAGAGCGAGTAGCTGCAGTAGTGATTCTGGCTGTTGTCTAAAGAAGTTCTGACACAAGGCCTCAGTGTTCCATTTCACATACATCCCACAGTCATAGCTGTTTTGTTGAGCAGGGGTTTTCTCTTCCATAAAGGCCAGTTTGTTGCCTTTTCTGCCTAAGAAAGCCTCCAGTTTCTCTGCTACCTGCTTCACATGGAGTGAGTTACTATTACCATAAGAATCATAATGAAAAAGACCATTTTTATCTTGCAGATAAACCAAAAAAGCTCCAGTGGGTTCCCCCAGCTGTGTGGTTGGAACTATCATTGATGGCTAAAAATATAACTCTTACTGGGGAGGTCCAAGGGTTCAAGGAACATGGCACTCTCTGCTGGGCTGCCAGTGCACTTGATGAACTGAGTAACTTCGGGGCTGATGAAGTAGACATGGTCAGAGCAGTCATGAAACTGACTGCTGGAAAAGTACTCAAAGGCAAACCCAATAACATGAACATTGAGCCAGCTTGGAGGATCCAGTAGTGAGAAGTCTGATTGCCACAGTAGACTGTCCATGTAACTCAAAACTACTGGGTCCATCTGGTATTGACCAGGGCTGCTCAGAAATTCCAGAAGCTGTTTCAGGCCTCACCATCCCTACCAGCCTCCAAACAGCTCTGTACTGGCTGGAAAAGCAATGCTATAGTCTCAAATCCAGAGTTTTCTACCCCAAAATTGTAACATTCCCCTCTAGTTCTCTAAGGCAGAGGTTCCCACCTCTGCTGTAAAGTGAAGAAAAGAAGTTTGGGCAGAGCCTCCTGAGGGCAATGAAATGGGGCCTAAACTTATGTTTTTGAAAATATTTATTTTCAAGTACTGAATCAAAGTGTTTGTTAGGATTTATTGTATTCTCACTACAGGCATTATTGTATTTAATCTTCACAGTAGTGGGATGAGATAGGGATTATCTAATTGTATAGGGAAGAAAAAGTTAATGGAGTGATGGAATTCCAGTTGAGCTATTTGAAATCCTAAAAGATGATGCTGTGAAAGTGCTGCACTCAATATGCCAGCAAATTTGGAAAATGCAGTAGTGGTCACTGGAAAAGGTCAATTTTCATTCTAATCCCAAAGTTCAACTGGTTTTAGAAAAGGCAGAGGAACCAGAGATCAAATTGCCAACATCTGCTGGATCATGGAAAACGAAGAGAGTTCCAGACAAACATCTATTTCTGCTTTATTGACTATGCCAAAGCCTTTGACTCTGTGGATCACAATAAACTATGGAAAATTCTGAAAGACATGGGAATACCAGACCACCTGACCTGCCTCTTGAGAAACCTATATGCAAGTGAGGAAGCAACAGTTAGAACTGGACATGGACCAACAGACTGGTTCCAAATAGGAAAAGGAGTATGTCAAGGTATATTGTCACCCTGCTTATTTAACTTATATGCAGAGTACATCATGAGAAACGCTGGGCTGGAAGAAGCACAAGCTGGAATCAAGATTGCTGGGAGAAATATCAATCACCTCAGATATGCACATGACACCACCTTTATGGTAGAAAGTGAAGAGGAACTAAAAAGCCTCTTGATGAAAGTGAAAGAGGTGAGTGAAAAGTTGGCTTAAAGCTCAACATTCAGAAAATGAAGATCATGGCATCTGGTCCCATCACTTCATGGGAAATAGATGGGGGAACAGTGGAAACAGTGTCAGACATTATTTTTTTGGGCTCCAAAATCACTGCAGATGGTGACTGCAGCCATGAAATGAAAAGACGCTTACTCCTTGGAAGGAAAGTTATGACCAACCTAGATAGCATATTCAAAAGCAGAGACATTACTTTGCCAACAAAGGTCCATCTAGTCAAGGCTATGGTTTTCCAGTAGTCATGTATGGATGTGAGAGTTGGACTGTGAAAAAAGCTGAGCGCTGAAGAATTGATGCTTGCTTTTGAACTGTGGTGTTGGAGAAAACTCTTGAGAGTCCCTTGGACTGCAAGGAGATTCAACCAGTCCATTCTAAAGGAGATCAGTCCTGGGTGTTTTTTGGAAGGACTGATGCTAAAGCTGAAACTCCAGTACTTTGGCCACCTCAAGCGAAGAGTTGACTCATTGGAAAAGACTCTGATGCTGGGAGGATTGGGGCAGGAGGAGAAGGGAGAACAGAGGATAGGATAGCTGGATGGCATCACCGACTGGATGGACATGAGTTTGGGTAAACTCCAGGAGCTGGTGACGGACAGGGAGGCCTGGCGTGCTGCAGTTCATGGGGTCGCAAAGAGTCGGACATGACTGAGCGACTGAACTGAACTGAACTGAATGTGTATAAGGGAGCCCAAAAGGGAATTAATCAATTTTTGTGCATATTTTGAAGACATCTTTACAGAACATATTGCTCTGAAGTTAGGGTTAAAGTGACACTTTCCACTAGAATAATGCAGAAGACAACATTCTTTCAGGAGAAGGTAAGCATTCTAAGCATTCCTCTCCCAGGCATCTTCCCTCAGGCACTGAGATTGCAGCCTCCAACACATGGGGACAGCAGAAGGAAGAGACTTCAAAAGTCAAATATATTTCAACAGCTCATTTTTAGCAAGTCTGGCAGTGAGATCTTTCCATTCTTCTCTCTTCTCTGTGATGTATGTAAGAGCGAGTAGCTGCAGTAGTGATTCTGGCTGTTGTCTAAAGAAGTTCTGACACAAGGCCTCAGTGTTCCATTTCACATACATCCCACAGTCATAGCTGTTTTGTTGAGCAGGGGTTTTCTCTTCCATAAAGGCCAGTTTGTTGCCTTTTCTGCCTAAGAAAGCCTCCAGTTTCTCTGCTACCTGCTTCACATGGAGTGAGTTACTATTACCATAAGAATCATAATGAAAAAGACCATTTTTATCTTGCAGATAAACCAAAAAAGCTCCAGTGGGTTCCCCCAGCTGTGTGGTTGGAACTATCATTGATGGCTAAAAATATAACTCTTACTGGGAGGTCCAAGGGTTCAAGGAACATGGCACTCTCTGCTGGGCTGCCAGTGCACTTGATGAACTGAGTAACTTCGGGCTGATGAAGTAGACATGGTCAGAGCAGTCATGAAACTGACTGCTGGAAAAGTACTCAAAGGCAAACCCAATAACATGAACATTGAGCCAGCTTGGAGGATCCAGTAGTGAGAAGTCTGATTGCCACAGTAGACTGTCCATGTAACTCAAAACTACTGGGTCCATCTGGTATTGACCAGGGCTGCTCAGAAATTCCAGAAGCTGTTTCAGGCCTCACCATCCCTACCAGCCTCCAAACAGCTCTGTACTGGCTGGAAAAGCAATGCTATAGTCTCAAATCCAGAGTTTTCTACCCCAAAATTGTAACATTCCCCTCTAGTTCTCTAAGGCAGAGGTTCCCACCTCTGCTGTAAAGTGAAGAAAAGAAGTTTGGGCAGAGCCTCCTGAGGGCAATGAAATGGGGCCTAAACTTATGTTTTTGAAAATACTTATTTTCAAGTACTGAATCAAAGTGTTTGTTAGGATTTATTGTATTCTCACTACAGGCATTATTGCATTTAATCTTCACAGTAGTGGGATGAGATAGGGATTATCTAATTGTATAGGGAAGAAAAAGTTAATGGAGGTGATGGAATTCCAGTTGAGCTATTTGAAATCCTAAAAGATGATGCTGTGAAAGTGCTGCACTCAATATGCCAGCAAATTTGGAAAATGCAGTAGTGGTCACAGGACTGGAAAAGGTCAGTTTTCATTCTAATCCCAAAGAAACACAATGCCAAAGAATGCTCAAAATACCACACAATTGCACTCATCTCACATGCTAGTAAAGTAATGCTCAAAATTCTCCAAGCCAGGCTTCAACAATATGTGAAGTGTGAAGTTCCAGATGTTCAAGCTGGTTTTATAAAAGGCAGAGGAACCAGAGATCAAATTGCCAATATCCATTGGATGATTGAAAAAGCAAAAGAGTTCCAAAAAAACATCTATTTCTGCTTTATTGACTATGCCAAAGCCTTTGACTATGTGGATGACCATGAACTGTGCAAAATTATTCAAGAGATGGGAATACCAGACCACCCGACCTGCCTCTTAAGAAATCTGTATGCAGGTCAGGAAGCGACAGTTAGAACTGGACATGGAACAACAGACTGATTCCAAAATTGGGAAAGGAGTATGTCAAGGCTGTATATTGTCATCCTGCTTATTTAACTTATATACAGAGCACATCATGAGAAACGCTGGGCTGGATAAAGCACAAGTTGGAATCAAGATAGCTGAGAGAAACATCAATGACCCCAGATATGCAGATGATACCACACCTATGGCAGAAAGTGAAGAACTAAAGAGCCTCTTGATGAAAATGAAAGAGGAGAGTAAAAAAGTTGGCTTATAGATCATGGTATCTGGTCCCATCACTTCATGGCAAATAGGTGGGAAACAGTGGTTGACTTTATTTTTTTGGGCTCCAAAATCACTGCAGATGGTGACTGCAGCCATGAAATTAAAAGATGCTTACTCCTTGGAAGAAAAGTTATGACCAACCTAGGCAGCATATTCAAAAGCAGAGACATTACTTTGCCAACAAAGGCCCATATAGTCAAGGCCATGGTTTTCCCAGTAGTCATGTGTGGATGTGAGAGTTGGATAATAAAGAAAGCTGAATGCTGAAGAACTGATGCTTGTGAACTGTGGTGTTGGAGAAGACTCTTGAGAGTCCCTTGGACTGCAAGGAGATCCAACCAGTCCATCCTAAAGGATATCAGTCCTGAATATTCATTGGAAGGACTGATGCTGAAGCTGAAACTCCAATACTTTAGCCACCTGATGCCAAGAACTGACTCATTTGAAAAAGACCCTGATGCTGGGTAAGATTGAAGGAGGGCGGAGAAGGGGACGACAGAGGATGAGATGGTTGAGTGGCATCACTGACTCAATGGACGAGTTTGAATAAGCTCCCAGAGTTTGTGATAGACAGGGAAGCCTGTCGTGCTGCAGTCCATGGGATCACAAAGAGTCAGACATGACTGAGTGACTGAACTGAACTGATAGGGAAGAAAACTGAGGGGTTTTTGAGAGTGAAATAATAGGGCTGCACAGTTGACAAATAGCTACCTCAGGATAAGCTCCCTGCCTGGTTGATGTTCTTAATCCCATGCTCTTAACCATTGCTTATAATTACTGCCTGCCTAATTTTCTGAAAATCCTAAATTCATCATTTTCCTCCTCATCATCATCAGTTAATGAGCATTCATATGAGTCAAACATGTAAACTTTTTTTAATTGGGAGAAATTGAAATTTACAAATGATTGCCTTTTTCAAGTTCGGGCAAAATTGGGAAAGTTCCATCATAATAGAATTTTTACTTATAAACTAATAGACATAACCCCCCAAATTCAGGAAATGAACCCTATACTTAAGACAGTGTTTTGAAATAGACCTAGATTTTGTACAAAGCCTATTTGCCTTTTTATTATAACAAATATTTTATCTTAAAAGTAATAGTCTATGCAATAGTGTTAATTTGCTTTTCAGAGTTCATGACCTTGGATTATAGTACTAACTAATAATATTATAGTCAATTTTTCACATTACAACCTCTATGTCTCATTTTTATGATGGAAAGGTTGAAGAACTTAGTACAGAGCTATATCTAGGAACCCTTCTTCAATGCCAGCCTTAAAAATTTATTAGCAATTTCATGTGATTTAATGGGTTTCAGAAATGTTTTATGCTTCAAGTTATGTTCCCTTTTTGCCTGAATTTCAGTGGCTGATATTCTTGTATCAGAGAGTCATTCATTCATAGCTTAAAGATTTCAACATTCAGGAATTATTTATTAAAATTCAAATTTCCACAATAAGGGTAATTACTCTATGTAGGTGATAATAGAATTTATGGTCCTGAGGCCTTATTTCCAGGGTAGACCCAACAGGAAGTCAGGACGACAGGTGTAAATCAGGATTATCCAAGGCAAACTAGAAAATATAGTCAGTCCAAGTATAAGCAACTTAATTTCTAGTCTGACCATTAGATGAAAGTAAGTTTGAAGAGAAGACTTGGGTTAAACATGATTATAATGCAGAGGTATGATGCAGGTAAATATATAATGCAGAGGTATGATGCAGGTAAATACCAAAGTAAATCTGAACTGTTACTTAATTTGTTGGATGACTAATCAACACCAAGTTCATCATTAAAACTGATCCCACATAACTTGACTTTCACTTTTAGTAATGGATATTTAGTAATATGGTCAAGGTACCCCTTTCTTCTTTCCTGCCCCCAAAAGGAGATTGAAGAATTTGACAAATTATAAGGTGGTATACCTGGAGGCATTGAAAAGTCCACAAGAAAGGGAAGAGCATCTAGTCTAGAATCCAAGGTCGAGGGTGGGGGGCAGGGAGGAAGGGTGGAGAAGTGGTGGTGAAGAGCAAGAGAGATTAGTCCAGTCTTGGGAGTTACTAAAGCCTTGGAGGTTACTGTCAGTGTTAACAAAAGAAGGCAAAGGAGAGGAAAATGGAATCTAGAATAAGTGAAACAAATAGCAAGTACTTGGTAGTTATTAACCCATATTTGTCAGTGATTATACCAAATCCCCCAGGCCTGAATGACCCAATTATTAATAACAGGCAAATACAATGATTGTCAATCTGGATCAAAAAATCAAAACACAAGTATATGTTATTTAACAGGAGTACCTGTTATATATAGTGCCTCTGAACTATAAAAATAAGGGAAAACAAAATTAAAAAAAAAAACAAACCAGAAAAAATACACTATGTAAAAACTAACCTAACAAAAAGTGATACAGTAATACTAGTAGTAAAGAAGAATTTGTGGCAACAATTACTGTTAAGGAGGGATATTTCCTAATAAAAGGTTTAATTCCTCATGAAGAAATCACATAAGTGACTTTCTGCATACATTACTGCTTCATGCTACTTCCCTTTTTACTAGAATTAGTAAAAATAACTAAGTTCTCAGTATTATCAAGAAGTATTATAAGCACTTAACACATATTAGTTCACTTAATCCTCACAAACATGTCATGAGATAGTCATGATTATTATCTTCATTTTACGCATGAGGAGATTGAGAAATGAAAATGTTGCCCAAAGTTTCAGAGCTAATAAGCAATGGAGCTGGGATGAAATGCAGGCAATCTACCCTTTAAGTTGTAAGAATAAATATTTGAGTAGAAGAGCCTAAATGGACCAAATAGTTTTTGGCTTTCCCTCTAGTACACATTTCAAATGAGTTTGCCATGGATGGGGTAGTACCTAAGATATTCTTTCCCCTGTACTTCGGATATTAGTTTAGCTGCTTTTCCATCTCTTTCTTTCAGAATCTTCTAAAAGCAGAGATATGGTATTTTTTCTCATGACTGAACTCACATTTCTCTTTAACTTCAATAGCTCAAGAACAGCTGAATAGTTAGGGGGAGGGAACATGGCTTTAAAGCTTTTCTTGTAGACATGAAAAACTAAGTGCTACAATGGAGGGATGAGTGACCTTCTTATTTCTAGATTGGTTTTCTATACTAGAAGATGTCTCAATTTAGCTGCAGTAGGAGTGAATGTAACTCATGTTATGCAGGAATTCTTTGCCACCAGTCAGTGGAAAACATTTGCCAGGAAAAACTTCTGTTGCTTGCCCTATGTGTGTGGATACAGTCCCTGACTACCCTCTTCCTTAAAACACTGCAAGCCTTCATTGTCTAAACAGAAAGAACAGTAGCCCTCTAAGTTATAAGAATAAATATTTGAATAGGAAGAGAGTCCATTATGAAAAGAAGTCATCGTGGTCTCGTTCATGTATGTACTTAGGCTCTCTCCAGGTCCAACTTCCAGGAATGAGGCTTCTAGAGGGAGGAGCATACAAAGCCATGTGTGTTTCTGATAACTTCAATGTGGTTTCTTTTTGTGCCCCCATGAGAACAAGGATAGTATCTGCATTGCCCCTTTTTACCCTAGTAACATAGGAGCAATAACACTTGTGGAATAAACAAAGAAATAGATGAATGAACAAATGAACAAACGTCTGTGACTTCATCTACTACCACTCTCCTCACTGCTTACTCCATTGCCACCACCCTGCCCTTCTTACTTTTCTTGTTTCTGGACATTTGCACATGCTGTTCCTTCCGCCTGAAATGTTCTTCCTCCAGATGTCAGCTTGATTGGCTCTCTTATCTCTGCGGGTGTTTCCTGCAATTTCACATTCTCAGCAAGCCTTCCCCATCTAACTGAACTTGCATATTCCTGCCTCAAAAATCCTTTTGTTTCTCTTAACTTTCTGTTGGCATGGCCTAACATACTTAAAAATTTTACGGGTCATGTCTGTCATTTGGCTCTCTAGATTGTCAGTTTCACGGGAGCAGTGATTTTTTTTCCCCCCCATACAAAGGACAGTGCCTGCCACTTATTATGTGCTCAGTAAATATTAGTCAAACAAATGAATGGAAGAACCAGGTATGCAGGACCTGTTTCACTAGTTTTAAAGCCCCCCAAATAGGGATCACAGCCCCCAGAGTATCACTTACACTTATATGCTTCTTTGAGAAGCTTCACTTTTAAGTTATCTGAGCTTCAGTTTCTTCAACTATAACCTGGAGATAATAGTACTTAGTAACAAAGACTAACAATAAATTGTAAAAGTTGAAAAATTTCACATAATAATCATGAGGATTGCAAAAGAAAATGGATGTGCACTCAGCTGTCTACTGATGCTGGCAATTATGACCTGAGGAATGAATGCAAAGGAAGGGTGATTCCAGGTTTCCCTGAGGAGCAGAATGATTCACTGTCTTTGGCATTAGAATGTAGAACAGAAAATGCAGTCAGCTGCATTTTGCTAAGCAAAAATGAACTTGTTTGCCTTTAAAAATACTAGTCTCTTTATTTGAAAAAATAAAGTGGTGGTTGGAAGGGTGAGGCATCTTAAATATAGAGGCTATAAATTAAGTTAGTATGTCTATAGCATGTATGGTGGAGAGAGAGAAATTGCATGTACAGTATTTTGGGAACAAAGCGCTCATCGTGGTATCTGTTACTTTGTTACATCATAGGAAAATTGATATTTCGTTTGTACCACCATACCTGATGCAAGTGAACATGTAATACCTAGATGTAGGGTAATTGTCACCACATAGTATTTCATGAGAAAATATCCTGACAGTGTTAAGCAGAAGTATGCAAATTACTCAAGAGAGTGATTTTTTTTAATTAGGATAATTTTTAACTGAAATATTAACTGTAATGAATATGCCAGAATGAACCTTGATGTATCTATTTGGACATTTCCTACATCCCAAGTGGTTAGTCTAAAACCAATTAAAGCACCACAGATTGCTATTATCTTCTTGCATTATTATTTTCCTGAATTAATTTCATTTTAAAAATCAGACCTTCTCCAAATGAGAATAAATTTAAATATCCGAGCTACAAATGTGAAGCTGATGTCAAGACCCATGCATATCTATAATTTCAAATTCTGAAACCACAGCATCATGGGAATAATCATAATTTTTTTTTAAATGGAGGTACTGACCTTTTGGGTCACTTAATCATTCCTCTTGCTATTCCCAGAGAATCCAAATAGTATCTCTAGTTTCCCTTCTGAAATTACTTATCACTTTTCCCTTATATTCATACATTAATTTGTTCATTTATCCATCCACCTACCCATTCCTCATTTCATCCTTTCATTTAGTAAGTATTAGGCATCATTTTGGCACCCCACTCCAGTACTCTTGCCTGGAAAATCCTATGGACGGAGGAGCCTGGTGGGCTGCAGTCCATGGGGTTGCGAAGAGTCGGACACGACTGAGCGACTTCACTTTCACTTTTCACTTTCATGCATTGGAGAAGGAGATGGCAACCCACTCCAGTGTTCTTGCCTTGAGAATCCCAGGGACGGGGGAGCCTGGTGGGCTGCCGTCTATGGGGTCACACAGAGTCGGACACAACTGAAGCGACTTAGCAGCAGCAGCAGCAGCAGCAGTAGCAGCAGGCATCATTTATGTACCTGGAATGAAATACGGCTTAGCACTGAGGAAACAAAATGTATGCTAATATTTTTTCAGTACATCATAGTTAAGTGAGAGAAACAAACAGGTTAATAAATAATCATAATGCAATAAGATAGGTTTTTTTTAATTTTTTTAAATTTTATTTTATTTTTAAACTTTACAATATTGTATTGGTTTTGCCAAATATCGAAATGAATCCGCCACAGGTATACATGTGTTCCCCATATAGAAGTATGGAAAAAGTATGTTTTCCATCTATTATGTTGACTGGATGAATCACAAAGCTTATGATTTAGAAGTGGTAACGTTTGTTCTGAGGTTTGAAAGGAAAATATTTTAGGCAAAGGTAAAATGTATCCAAAGATAAGGAGATAGGACAGGGCATATCAAGTCCTAGGAGGATTAAATCATTAGGTGTGACTGGAGTTGGGTCTGTGTATCTCTGAAGAGGGTGGGAAGAGGAAAGATGAAGCTGGGTGGGTTGAGGTCTTATCATAAACGACTGTCTGTATTACCAGCAAGAATTTAGATTTCCTTCTATAATAGGACATTTTTATAGCTTTTTCTTTTCAGGATCATGATAGCAAACAGGAGGAGAAGCTCCAAGGCATGAGACCACTCAGGGAGACAAATTAGGAGGTTATTCCAACCCCACAAACCAGAATAAAGACTTCGATTAAGATAGTAACAATAAGACAGAGGGGGGAACTGATTAAGAAGATGACTAGGGTCTAGAAACTAATTAGAGATAAACATCTGGAGAAAATGCTATCATTGTTAAAAATATTCAATGGGGAGAAATGAAATTAAAGAACCATCTATAAGGCTTTCCATGTTTTTGAACAATATGAAGAAAATGGAGGCCTGGAAATATGAATTAGTGTATTTCTCATCTGTCCCTTGCTTTTTCTGAAAAATGTGAAGCTCTTCTAAATTTTCTCCAACTTCACCCTTTGCCTTCAGTCACATGTGACCATGGCAAGTCATGACATTGACCCACTTTATAACTGTATTGGCCCTGATATATCTGGATAAAGTAAATGTGACTAGAACCCAAAATTCCATTCTTCCTCAGACAATCATTTTTATCTCACATTTTCTGGTTAGGTAGAGAGAGGCCAAGGTGATAATGATGGGAAAGAGGGATCTGTTCTTGTTGCACAAAGACTCAGGGATCTGTTCTTGTTGCACAAAGACCTCTTTTTGTTTGTCAGACACGACTGAGCCACTTCACTTTCACTTCACTTTTTTTTTTCAAAATTAGAAAATATCTTTTTATATTATGACATGATTAATCTTTCTGCTATTAATTTTAACTATCCAGAACTCTCACTTTATGTAGGAAATGTTTTTCTTTACTTTTGATTCATTTTACCAAAGCTCTCTGTTATCTGACCCTGATTACTAGCCACTCCTTCAGGTGATTCATGTTATACTGTCAAATATTTAAATATTTGAAAATCAAGTATTACATGTTTTATATTTTGGGGGTACTTTGGGAAAGAGGGATTATAAAGAAAACTTTTGAAAGTCTGTCTACAAAATGTCATAAATTACAACTGAAAAAAGTCATGAATCCCATTCAGACCATTAGTGGGGGTTACAAAGTTGATGATAGAGAACCACAAAGCTGCCTTGAGAATTGAAGGCCCGTGGATGGCCAGGCACACTGGGTAAATGACATGGCCTCATTTATCAGCATTAAAGTAGGTATGATTCAGGTTCATGCTTCAGCAAATTACAAATTACTGTAGATATAGATGTGCAGGCAACCTATGAATGGTTACAATTGCAAATATTAAGTCTGCGGATTCTAATTGAATATTGTTACATAATGTTTCTACAATTCTCTTACCCTTTTATGTTAAAATGGTTGTCTATTGATTTTTATACACTTTCTTCCTTGATTTTAAATGAACTCCTTTCTTACATTTGTGCAGAATGCTTCCCAAAATAGTCACGAGAAATGCTTACTATCCTTTTATCAGTTTCTCGTAAGAGCTGTTTATTTTAGGCCTTATTTATGGGTATGTGTTTCTCTGAAATAAAAAGAATGTTCTAAGAGTTTATAATCCTCTAGGAAAGATGCAAAACTGTCCCCATTGTGGGTTTTTATGGAGGTAAAGGAAGTTATTGTCTTGCTGTCCCTTTATGGTTGTTGAAATATTCCCCTTTGCCCAGGTCTGTTTCCTGTAATAATGTTTTTAACAGTGGCGTACCTGACATGGGTTTGTTCCTTAGGTAAACGTGTAAAACTCTTCAAATTTGAATGGAGTAGAAAGAGAAGGTTTCTGCTGTGTTTGATGATAGTTTTTTTATTTTTCCACA
Source organism: Bos mutus (assembly GCF_027580195.1). Lineage (NCBI taxonomy): Eukaryota > Metazoa > Chordata > Mammalia > Artiodactyla > Bovidae > Bos > Bos mutus. The sequence goes on along the minus strand of NC_091621.1, from coordinate 20,481,429 downwards.
TCCAAAAATGTTCTGGCTCCATGTTGGAGCATTAGTGTGGCAAATCCTAGCGTTGGTGACATTCTAAGGAAGGGACAGAAGTTTCATTAAGGAGTAAAGATTCAAAATGACTCCAGAACTGCCTCAGTGGTCAGTAAAGAAGGCTCTGAATTATTCTTCATAAAAAGGGAAAAAGGGGAGGCATCATTTTTTTAATAGGAGGCCCTCAAACTGGCCACAAATAGCCAATGTCATTGTTGGTCAACCGAATGTTGTCACCTACAAAGACCCTGTAGCTAATATATTGTTCTCCTAAGAACAGAAACAAAAACCCTGAGTGTATAAGTGGACCTCTGTCAGTGTTCAACCTGCCTATGAGTCTGTAAATTAGCATGAAAAGCATGGAACCATCAAATTTTTACCTAATCTCCATAAGCCAAATGAAGATTGTGTTCTTACCTAATCATTCATTCTTTGTATGTTAAATTGCCCCTTAATTGAATAAACTATGTCATACCGGCATCTAGGTAATTAGAACTGGTTAGATTTAAAGATTCATATTTTAATCAACTTTGGGAATTTGAGACTACTGGATTAAGACTATTTTTTAAAAAGTGAGAAATATATCTGGGAAATAGAAACAAAGCAGAAACTTCCAACATATTAAACATCACTGCCTATGCTGCCCTGACCTTCAGAAAATGAATTCTAGCTTTTTTAACTTAGAGAATGATTTTTTCCCAAAGATATACCACATGTGGAGTGGTCATCTCTAAACTTAATTTTACGGCAGAATATAGGGATGAAAAAGAGTATATGCTGCTTCAGGCATGGTACTAGCTTCATGCTTCCACAAATTTCACCAAGTTCTTTTCAAAACGACAGAGGCATATTCTTTACGCAGACAAGTATCTCAAGGAAAAGTTGTTACCAAGAGCAACTTACATTTATAACTCAACCAACCAGAAGCTAAGGGAAAATATTGCTCTTGGTAATTCCTACACCAGTAACTCAGATTTCTTCAAAGTGTCAATCCTTCTTCCAAAAGTCCACTTATCTTAAAATCATCTTTTAAGCATAATTTTTTAGTGCTTACTTCTGTTAGCCCTCATGTGCTGTGAGGCTGAAATACTTGACTGTGATGCTTGAGCAGATATAAATTTTTAAAGTAAGTGTTTATGACAGAAATTGGATAAAAACTATCCATTCAAATAACTCCTTTATAAATGAGAAGTGAGTCTAAAAAAATGAACCAATCAAACTTAGGTAAAGTGCCTTTCCAACTGCATTCAAAGTCTCAACTGTCTCTAAAAATAGGTAAACTTTGCTATTAATAGTATATCGGAGAAGGCAATGGCACCCCACTCCAGTACTCTTGCCTGGAAAATCCCATGGATGGAGGAGCCTGGTGGGCTGCAGTCCATGGGGTCACTGAGGGTCGGACACGACTGAACGACTTCACTTTCACTTTTCACTTTCATGCATTGGAGAAGGAAATGGCAACCCACTCCAGTGTTCTTGCCTTGAGAATCCCAGGGACGGGGGAGCCTGGTGGGCTGCCATCTATGGGGTCACACAGAGTCGGACACAACTGAAGCGACTTAGCAGCAGCAGAAAAATATTATTAAAAATCTACCAGCTTTCCTCAAAGCATTCAAAATAACTGTTCCCATTTTAAGGACTTTATCATGTTTCCATAAAGTTTGAACAGTGTAACCCCATTATACTGTTGTCTTTCAAAAGCATCTATTTTTTGTCATTTTCCACCTGGAGTAAATGTAAGAATGTGTATGGTGCAGGACCAGGAGAAGAAGAAAATTTTAAAATTTTCTTAATGTCCCAGAGGAAATTATTAAATACCCAAGGAGAAACCAGGGAATGTTTTGTTTGGCTAACAGTTAATGTTAGCTGATCTGCCTCTGAGTGGATGAATGTGCATGAACGGCAATGGAAACAGTCATCTTCTTTCCTGATTCACATAGAAGAAAGAGTTCATGGCAGGCACACTGCACAGCTTTCAAACTTCCAAGAAATGGTGCAAGTCCATCTGTTCCCCAAGATTCATTTCTAGTAGAGATCTTCATTGGCACAGCACAGGAAGCTGAAAGCCACTGACAGATGTTGTATTTGTGGTAAAAAGCTCACTAGTTCTGCATTCTAATATAGGCTTTTCAGAAAAATGAAGTCTACATGGTGGCTATACCACCCATGAATTTAAGTAATCAGGATAAAGTTTTATCCTCTTTTGAATTAGTCCTTAAGAAAAGTCATGAGTTTGGGGACAGAAGGGAATCAGAAACTCACTGAGTCCAGCCAACTTGTTTGGCATATGTAAATGAACCCTGGAGATTCAGAGATTTTTTTAAAGTGACTTGTTCAGAGTTATAAAAACCAGACGGTAGTATCACTGTTATAAACTCTTATCAGTACAAGGCCACCTCTTCTCAGTCAATCTGGGGCTCTGTTTTCTTTCTTTTTTTCCCCCCAGAAGTCTAGGAAGACTATGCCATTTTCTGCTTCCATATTGGGACCCACACTGTGGTACACATACATAGAATCAATTAACTACAGCTCTATTGTTTGAAATGACTATATTTCTAATTGCCCAAGGCTGTTAAATTTTTTTGAGAATTCCTAGAACAGATAACAAGGTCAATTCACACTAATGTTGACTGTAGCTGAAGTGATAAGTAGATTGGCTTTTTGCCCCAAACGTGGAGGCCAATCCATAGCACCAGTCATTCTTGGGAAGGAAAATTAAACTATGATATGAAAATGTAGTCAGTTTCAGGGCTTATCGGAATCACCTCCAACACCATGAAAGCAAAATAGAGGCTTACTTTTTTATATAGATGTACATGTTTATGACAGTAATTCATGTAAGTCATTGCCTCATATTGCATCATCTATACTTAAAAGCTGTCTGGTCAGCTTGCTCTTAAATGATTACTTCAGACCAATAGGAAACTTTCATTTCATAGTACCTCATTGCATAAGGTGCTTTAAGAAAGCACAAGCTCATTCATGTACTGTTACAACCAACTGAATGGCAGCTTTTCTCCTGCTTAAATGAGAACGCCTGCTACTGCAGAGTAATGATGTTTTAATTGCACATTTAGTACACAAAGAGTGAAGCAAGAATTTAATTCATGTACTTGTAACAGCTACATTAAAAAAATACATTTGCAGTGAAGCAGCAATTATATTCCAAGCAAGAAAAGTTCATTCAAATCAGCATTTAGTGGTTTAAAAAATTGGGATTGCTTTAAGAATCCAGTTACTGATTCAGAAAGATTTTAAATGGTAGATTACCTTATGTTATACACATGAAACTAATATAATGTATATCAATTATATTTCAATAAAGAAATTAATTTAAAAAATCAGCATTTAGGATTGTGAGGGTATTCTAGTCTTCCTTTACACCTATATTGAGTAAGTTAAATTTATTTATTAAAACATTCATTTGAAATGGGGCCTGTTAAGCAGTTGTATTGTAAAAATTGGACTTGTACTGCATTTCAACCTACTGCCTCCCTTCAGAAATACAGCTGCATAGTCCTTGCCTTCCAGTTGTTTAAAGAATATCCATCAGTCTAAAGATAAGTGTTTCTCTTATTACACAGATATTTTAGCAAAAATTTAACTTTTAAAAAAATGAAATTGACTTGTAATCTTCATAAGGCATTGTCTTTAATATTTTGTATATGTGACTTATTTTACATTCAAAGGAATATAGTTCCTCATAACAAGATTTTCGTGACCACCCAGGAAAAATAAGAATATTTTGTAAATTAAGCTAATATGATAAGATTCACATGTATATTGTAGAGTTTTGGCATTGATTTCACAAACTTATATAGGTGGGCAAAGTGAATATCTAAAATTAAAAAAATAAATATCTGAGATGTAGGATAGAACTCAAATACATCAGAAGAAACATAATGAATAAGGAAATTTACAAATCTGCATTTTGTTTGGCATGATTATACCACATTTATTTTTAAGCCTAGATGGTTAAAGTACAGTACTAATTTCCTAAATATTTTTCCTGCATTCAGAGTCTGATGGCAGCTGATTCATCAGAAAGACCAATAATGGAATTGCCTATAAAGACTAGTAACATATGCACAGAAATAATTGAGAGCAAAACTAAGAATTCAGTGCATTCAGCTGCCTAGAAATGTATTCATATCTGAATAATAATAGTTACCACTTACATAATGCTCATTATGTACCTTGGAATATAATTATCTGTGTTAGTCGCTCAGTCATATCTTACTGTTTGCGACCCTGTAGACTGTAGCCTGCCAGACTCCTCCATCCATGGGATTTCCCAGGCAGGAATACTGGAGTGGGTTACCAGTATACCAGTGGGTTCCTTCTCCAGGAGATCTTCCCAGCCCAGGGATTGAACCTGGGTCTTCCACATTGTAGGCACACTCTTTACCATCTGAGGCACCAGGGAAGTCTTAGAATATAAGCACTTGACTAATTAATTTATTTTTCCTCAGCTCATACAACCCTATGATGTAGGTACTAATATTATAGTTGTCTTATTCAAGGTCACATGCTGAGTTATCAACAGAATGAAACATTGAACCTACACAGCCTGACTTCAAAGTATATTCTTTTTGACCATTAAATACCCTCTCACCTTGTCTGAAACAACAGTCTCTCCCAAAGGCAACCAAAACAATAGTGTTTTCTTCTTTATATATAACTACCATCATATGACTTTGATTAACAGCATATGAAATGAATGATTGCAAATTCAGTTACTATAAGACAGAAAATTAACTAATTAAATCAATATTTGTAGAGAAACAAGATGTAATGTCCTCTGCCGTAGATACCCTATGTATCACCTTTTGAGTCTTAGCTGGGAATTACTACTGTTACCACCTGTTAATATTTGAAAAGCATTTGCCTGGACTGACGCTTTGCAGGGATTATCTGATTTAATCACAATAGCAAACTTATGAGGGCTGATAATACCATTTTTGTATTTCATATGGGGAGACTAAGGCTCAGGGAGTTTAAATAATTTATTTCAACCCCACAGTGTGAGAAAGTGATAAGGCAGAGATCTGAACTCAGGCAGTCTGTCTGCAGAGCTCACACTACTTGTCACTATGTCTCTCCCCATAGTGTGCTGTCTCCCATTGGTAACCTAAACAGCATGACTTAAACAGGGTAAAAAGAACTGTAGATGCTATACATATAACGATTTTAGGAACTGTATAGAAACATCAAAGCATCTTTTACATTTGGGGACAGAATAGATTCTTGAATATTTTTCCCTTTTAACCTTTTAAATTTATTTTACCTTGAAGATAGGCAGAGGATATAACACAATGGTCAAAATACAAAATTAATACAGTATGAAGTAGAAAATGGCAATCCGCTCCAGTACCATTGCCTGGAAAAATCTGTGGATAGGGGATCCTGGCAGGCTACAGGCGAAGAGTCATGACTGAACAACTGAGCACACACAATTTTAAAATAGTTGACTTCACTTAATCTCAAATATGCCATTTACCTGGTTTTGGTTTCTCAATTTAAACTGGTGAGCAGACTTAAAAGACATGATTTTAGCATAAATTATTGAGAAATTTGAAAGCCCTATAATAGATTTGTTCGACTGGAAGAAATAAATGGATGCTTTCATCTAAAAAAATTATTGGTGCTTCTTATTGAATGTTACCAGATTAGCTTCTTCATCCTGGTGGCTCATTACCAAGGTAGCTTTGTGCTTGTAACTAGAAATAATAATACTAATGGTTATTATTATTGCATGTGTTCAGCAGCCCAGCAGTTTCACTTACTGAATTGGCTGGTGTGCAGCACACACAAATAAAAGTTGCATGAAAAAGAACAGCTGTGTAGAATACTGCCTTTGGAAAGGCAAATTTACTGAGACAGTGATTATAGCGTATGAAGCTCAAGGCATATCCGTAATGATCGTAGGACCATTTCTCTCTCTCATGCAGTATTTTATATCTATTGCCCTCAGAATGAGAAGACAGTGAATTCATGATAGTAAATGCAATTTCCTATCCTGTAAAATTGATTTTATTGCAACCTCCTGCTTTTAGTCACTGAAAACTTGCTGAAAAGCTTCCTTAGAAAGTAAAACTTTTACTAGTTGGCCTCATCCAAAAGATAGGGCTTGAGTGAAAAGAGAATAATATTTAAGTTCTAAAAAAAAAAAAAAGGCAGTGTTTCATTTGGTGTACTAAAAACTTACTTTTAAGTGAAAGAAAATTTTTTAAATGTTGAATTGTATAAGTATTGCCTGAGATCTCTCATATTAAGAAATTTCAGTTAAAAAAAAATAAAGTTTCAGTTTATCATCTATAAAGGTTAAAATGGCAATCGTTTCTCCCCCATTAGCATGTCAGAATTTAACTATGAGTCACTTGGACTTAATGAGCATAAAAACCATAAATGCATTTTTTTGTATTACATTTTAGACAATTATTTTTAAAATGTTATTTGGATCTTGCATATTAGATGATGAAAATTGGTGATAAGGTACCTGTATTCAGAATCATCTGCCTGTTTTAAAATCTTTGGCTTTGCCATTTTGTTTGGTACAAATCTGGAGCTTATCAAGGAGGGTGATGATTTATGTTCATATTTATATTTCATTGAAAAGGGCAAATTACGACAGCCTCTGTTTGAATTCTTAAGTGCAGTCCTCTAACTTGTCTGTCAGTAGGATCCTCTCATTCTACTTTCAGTGGTTCTCTTGTTAAAGATTTATGTATTGAAAGAAAAAAAAAAACTGACCCCAACTCTAAAACTTTTATTTTATGGTACTTTATAGTTGAGAAAGCTAGGTGTTCATAAATATACTTGATCCTCACAGAAACACTGTGAGGCTAACAAGATTATTCCGTTCTACACATGGGAAACTGTGGGGCCCAGATATTGCACGACACAGTCAGTGTCATTATTGCCACACTGACCTAAATCCAGCAACTATATGCCAACCACAGGGGCTCTCTGATCACAATCAAATAATTTGCAAAAATCATACCTAAAATTAATTGTCGCTTACTCTTCATCTCATAAAATGTAGGGTTTTTTAGGATTAAAAAACTAGGAAACATTGTGTAAAATTAGAGAATAAGGAAAAGCTTTCATTGTTTCAATCCATGCTTATTTAGACAATTACTTCTTTGAGTTAAGCTTAGTTTTCTAGCAATTATTTTAGCTGATAGAAATGTAAATGTACATATATATAATTCACAGCATAGTATAAGTGTACATTTATGAGGATCTGGATTGTATAGTTGTGTTTGTATATACTTATGTTTCCTCTACTGAGATGGAGGAAGATTGTATTTCAGATAGATAAGTCCTTGGTTTTATACTGTAAATTTGATGTCTGTTTTTAAAATTATTTGAAATTGAAATTAAATTTATGAAATTAAATTGAAATTAAAATTATGTGAAAATAAAGCTTTAAATACATAATAGTTGAGAGAATCACTCCTCAGCTTTATATAAACCAGCAGAACAAAATGCTTACCTTGGAATGAAGATGTAATAATGTGTCCGCCATACCCACCAATAGATTACTTAGAATCTGGGCTTGTAGTAGTTCAAAAGGACATGTTACTCACTTTCCTGGAGTTGTTGCAGCGTGTCCCTTGAGTGCTGAACCTCTCCTGAGGCTAAATCATTTGTTCTCTTTGTTATTCCTGTCATTTCAAACACTGGTGCCCATATTACATTTCACAGTGATTTCTTCCTGCAACCAATAGGAGAATTCTCAGAAAAGGCAGGTGAATTTTCTCAGCCACTGGAAATCAAAGACTGTATTAAATCAATGTTTGTCAAAAAAGTGTATCATAAAAGTAAAATTTCTGTATTTTTCACAATGATGAGTTATCTTCATTAGCAACCTATGACACATAGAAATATATGTCCTCCCCATATTCTTTTTACACTGACTCCCAGACTGGGAACCCTTCACAGAACTTGTATAAAGTAATCACTGAGTGGCAGACAAATTGATAATAAAATCGCTGCCCTGTCTAAGACACCCCTGCTCCCAGAATCTCTAGAGGCCAGCAGGCCCATTATGTTTGTATCCCTCCATCATCAGTTCAGTCCTCTGTGAGTGGGAGTAAGAAGCTACAGATTTGCAGGCAGAAGCTCCACCTTTGGGAATGAAACTGACCAAAGAGACACAAACATGGTTGCTGCCTCCATGCAGAATATACATGTTTGAATTTTACACCTTTCTTTTATACTGTAATTTGAAACCAGCCATGGCAGAGCAACATCTTGTTACTTTATGTTTTTATTTTTCATAGTTGATCAAACTACAAACAAAACAAAAACCCGTCTTTTGGCAAATGTTTCGTTAAAAGATAAGTAACTATGTTACTTAATGAAATAAAAATAAAATATCCACAATAATTTTTAAAAATTCACTTTTTGTTGTAAGCATCACTGGAAAAGAACTGTTAGGCAATCCTAAGTACCATGGTATTAAGAGCATAACTAGAAATTCATTGACACAGCAGAAATCTTTGTCTCTCTTTGTATCATATTTCTTCTGCATACATATAATGATATCTATGTACATATTAGGTATTCTAGCTATTATTCTTTTTTTCCTGTAAATAAACATTCTTTTGACTTGAGTACCTGTGAAAATCCACATGATTGTGCCTCAATAATATGTACAATAGCATTAATAATACTGCTCTAATAAATTTCATGAGAAATTTTGGGGACCTTAAAATTTGGTAAAGGATTGTACTATAATTGTTTTTCTCCCCAATTTTTTTTTTTTTTTGCATTATGAATAGTGGATTTTCTGAAATGCAGTTGAGTCAAATAAGCATTCAACTTGTCAACAATTTCAAGAATGGTTTTTATGGAACCAAATCCCAAGGGCTTTCTTGAAGATGTGGTCTGATTGGATTCCTAAGAACAAAAGTCTTTCATTCACTGACTCCTGGCATGAAGTGTATGATCTCTGGATTATAGTCACAAAGTCTATGCAAAGAACATGGATTCCAGAACCATTCTTTGGGTCCAAAAGGGGTAACTATTCCAGAATCATTCTTTGGGTCCAAAATGGGTAACTTCTCCAGTTGAGATCTTCCTGGTCACTGTTGGAGTCACTTGGATAACTGCAAATGGCTCTCAAAAATATTATGAAAGAATAGAGAAAATAATTTTAATAAGCTAGAAATACCTAAATATGGTAGTCCTTTAAAATTCAGTAATTTATTTAATATAGCAAATACCAGCACTTTGAGTTTTTACTTATTCATTTCTAATACTTAATTGTGTAGAGTTTTAAGATGATAGCTGTTATGAAATGATTCTACTTTCTTTTTCTTTGTAGGTAACCCATTAACCAAGGTGAAATCAAGTGATCCTCAAGGCTGATTACATTGAACATATGCATACAAACATAATTCATAGGTGATCTTGAAGGAAAAATTTTATACAGCTCCGAAGTGGCACTCTGGAGTCTATTACTTCTGGGGGATTTCATGGCTCATAATCAGCTTCTTGGAATCAAGACTTTTTAGAAGTCCTACATGAACTTCAGTATCATGAAGATTTCATCAGATTTGAACTGCATTCAACTTGTATAATTGTACTTAAAAAAAGAACTTGAAGTTGCTCTCTGAAGAGTTGGCATTTCTGGATGGTATCAGAGACACCTACCCTTTGGGCTCTTGGTCCCAAATGTGACTGCCTTTCTTGTTTCTGAAAGTCTCTCAAGTGCACTGGCCTTCTGTCATGGACCTGTTCCTGGGTCCTGTGTTCACTGGCTAGGATTGTACATGGCTTCAGTGACATTTCCTTTGCAAATTTCTCCTCTGGCATGGTGTAGACTGAGACAATTTAATTGGTATCCTAACCTTGGAGCTCTGAAAGCCTACATGTTTTAACATCTTAAAGTTGCTTTTGTTAAAGGAATGGAAATATATATCCATTGATAATAATTATTGTTGGCAAGTTGTAGTTATCTGAAAACATCAATCATATAAGAATGTATAGACAAGCTGACATGTTTCCCCAAGGCTAACACACTACTGCAGCTCTCTGTCAGTTAAATAGGTAGTAGTTAGAACTGAATTACCATTTTCATTATATACTCCTATTTGGTACCTCTAGAGTACATTCCCTTTCAGAGTTTTTTTTTTTTTTTAAGTGAACTTTTTCTTTTATTTTTATCTTTACTTTTTCCCTTCACAGAAATCATCAATGAGCAGTCAAGTATTTAGGTAACCTTCAGTTTCAAAAAATTGCCATGGATGCATGTGGGTTTTGATTTCTTAGCTCGAAAATTATTTGCTTAGATTTCTTCTAATATTTTTTTAAACTGTCATTTCTATCTTATTTTTAAAAGGCTGTCTCTTGCTTGATTCCAAGGACTGTTTGAATGCCTATTTGTTTATTCAAGTCTGTTGGTAGAATAAATTGTTCATTTCCTTGGCTTCAAATTTATAAATATTTGTTTCTAGTTTTCCCATTCAAACAATTTCTTAGGTCAGTTTTTGTCCATGCTTTTGTAGTCCTTTTCACATCTGTGGTTTTCAGTTCTAAAGGAAAATCTTACAAATATTTCAAGGCCTTAAACACGTATGTACTTTTTTTTCTAAGTTATTCACAGAATGTATAATTTTATACTACTTTTATTTTGCTTCATTTGTTATGTGGAGGGAAAGAAGAATGGACATTGCATAGCCATTCTGTAACAATACTGTGTAAATGTATAGTTTGAAGGATTGTAAAGGGAGAGGCTTCTGTGTTTACTCATCTTAGATTGATAAGAAGATACTTCAGAAATTGTCCTATTAGACATTCTATTATGTTAGACAGAGTGTAGGTATCTTCTATGATTTTAAAACTCACTCACATGGCCAATTATGTATATGTTGATTTCCGTGATGGAGGCTGACCTACAGACCAAAGCTCTCCAGGGTAAATTGGTAACAATCTTCAAAGACCAATATATTACCCAGAATCTTTTCTCAGCAGAATGACTAACACTGTAAAATTTGTTAAATATGAAATTTGTAAAGTATACTTTTGATATTGAACTAAAGTATACTGACCCATAAATCCATGGAATGACTTTCTTCTTCCATTTTCATTATGCATACAATTAGATGGCTCTGAGTGAATTTTGCAATGGTTCAAGACTGTCTGAACTTGTAAAGAAAGGAGTAATAGTTGTGCTGGAGTTTCTGCATCAGTGATAATATTAATTTCTTTGGAACAAAGTGGAAAATTATATTATTTTAGAAATTATGAATTTGTCCTAGGTTTGAAATTATAGATTATGCTCTCTTTTTTAAACTATGTCCTTTAAAACAACACTGGAAATACTGTATTATATTCAAGTGTAATACATGCATATCAATAGAAAAAATAAATGGAATTTCAAATATACTAACTAGATTATCCCCAGTAATATTGTGACTCTTCAGAAAAGGTGAATAAAATTGGAATATAAAAATGGACTCTCTTTCCTGAGTTATTTTCAGAGAATCTGTTTTTCAGTGTTCTATTTTAAAAGCACTTCAGTTACTATCCAGGAAAACCTCTGATTTTATGGGAAAGCTGACATATATTCTTTAATTGTTTTATAAAAATCCATGGCAAATCTTGCCATTTACACAAGGTTCCAATATTTGGGTTGCTTCTTTGCTAAGAAACAATTGAAATAGATATATTTATACTTGTGCCTCTTGCTCACATCTTGACTATGAGCACAACTGGCAAATTTTTGCTAGCAATATACAAAACTCATTTTATTAAAAAAAACTGTCTAAAAGAATATACTGTTTATCCTTTGAAATTCATTATACAGTTGACCCTTGAAAACACAGGTTTTAATTGCCTAGGTCCACCTATACATGGATTTTTTTCAACAGTAAATACTTTAGCACTACACAATCTGAGCTTAATTCCAGGGAGGTGAAATCATGCATATGGAGGAATCACAAACAGGGAGGATGCATTCTAAGTTATATGTAGATTTTTAATTGTTATCTCCCCTGACCCTAGCATTGTTCAAAGGTCAACCATATATGGGAGTGTTAATTAAAACAAATATGGCTATGATTTAGCCTTTTAAATTACTTTAAATAGCTTTGATTTTGAATTTAAATTTTTTATAAAAAGTTATGAAAACAGTTCAGAAGCCTTCTGTGTACCCTTTCCCCACCATTCCCTAGTGATAACATCTTATACAACCAAGAAATTGACATTGGTACAATACTATCCTCTCAAATACAGAACTTTTCAGACTTCACTTGTTCCACATACACTTTTGAGTATGTTTATTTTTGTGCCTGGGGTTTCCCTGGTAGTTCAGTGTTAAAGAACCCACCTGCTAATGCAGGAGATGTGAGTTCAATCCCTGGGTTGGGCAGATCCCTGGAGAAGGAAATGGCAACCCACTCCAGTATTCTTGCCTGGGAGATCCCAGGGACAGAGGAGCCTAGAGGGCTACAGTCTATGGGGTTACAAAAGTGTAAGATATGATTTAGAGACTCAGTCAGTTCAGTTCAGTCGCTCAGTCATGTCCGACTCTTTGCAACCCCATGAATCGCAGCACGCCAGGCCTCCCTGTCCATCACCAACTCCCAGAGTTCACTCAGATTCACGTCCATCGAGTCAGTGATGCCATCCAGCCATCTCATCCTCTGTCGTCCCCTTCTCCTCCTGCCCCCAGTCCCTCCCAGCATCAGACTCTTTTCCAATGAGTCAACTCTTCCCATGAGGTGGCCAAAGTACTAGAGTTTCAGCTTTAGCATCATTCCTTCCAAAGAAATCCCAGGGCTGATCTTCTTCAGAATGGACTGGTTGGATCTTCTTGCAGTCCAAGGGACTCCCAAGAGTCTTCTCCAACACCACAGTTCAAAAGCATCAATTCTTCCACGCTCAGCTTTCTTCACAGTCCAACTCTCACATCCATACAAGACCACTGGAAAAACTATAGCCTTGACTAGACGGACCTTTGTTGGCAAAGTAATGTCTCTGCTTTTCAATATGCTATCTAGGTTGGTCATAACTTTTCTTCCAAGGACTAAACAACAATAATATGTGATGTATGATCCTATTCTTTTTAATTAATTTGGTAAATATCTACTCCAGTATGTGACAACACAGAGTATGGGTCAATAGGTGTTTGATTTGTGATAACTTTTTTAAAGTTCTCTATTTATGGAATGATATCCTATAGAGTTATTTTTATACATTCTTATTGCATTAACACAATGGAAGCCTTCAGTTTTAACATCAAACCAGTACCATATAAGATTTCAAATTTGCAGTTGGCATTAATGGATAGGAAGAGGTCTGAGATTCTGTATCTATGGTTGAAATAAAAAAGGAGTTTGTTACTGTTCTTCATTTTTCTTAGCAAGACCCATATATACAATCCAAAAAATTGGATTGTGACTTTTAATAGTACACAATGGTTAGTATCACAGCAATTAAGTGGGACATTAACTGGGTCATGATCTTTTAAAAGTTTTGATAATTTTCTCAATTCATGATCATATGTGAAAGTTGCTCAGTCATGTCTGATTCTTCGTGACCCACAGACTGTAGCCTGACAGACTCCTCTGTCCTTGGAATTCTCCAGGCCAGAATACTGGAGTGGGTAGCTGTTCCCTTCTCCAGGGGATCTTCCCAACCCAGGGATAGAACCCAGGTCTCACACATTGCAGGCAGATTCTTTACCATCTGAGCCACCAGGGAAACTCTCATGATCATATATCCATCTGACAGAGCAACATGTGCAAATATATCTAGTAGTATTTATCATCATGGAGATGTTTCTCATTTTCACCCACTTATGTAGAGAGAATTAGGAAAAACAAAGACATCTTAGAGAGGCTGAAAAGTTGGGGAGACTTATACTGGGCATCTCCCGTTCCCCTTATCCACATAGAGAATTCATAATAGAACATTACTGTTTTTATTGAAGTATAGGTTTGTCTGTCTGTCTGACTTCATACCTGCCTTCCCCTCCTTTCTTTTCTTGTTTTCTTCCTTACCCTCCTTTCCCTCCCATCCTGCCCTTGCTTCCCTTCTTTCTCTATTGTTTTAAATATATAGAATGCTTTGAAAAAAGGGTAGAGGTAGCAGATTTTATTCACTACTTGGTGTGATACTGAAAAGTAGTATAAATATTACAATTATCCAGCATCTAATTGACTTACTAAATTCCTACTAGACACAAGCATATTTGGCTAAATCAGGTGTTACCTCAAGTTTAACTTTTAAAGTGGTCTTTAAAATCTGTTCAATGGATACTTTTAAATGCCATGAATCTTCAGGGCACTATGCTAATCAATGGAAAGTAGGTACAGAGAAGACTGAAGTGTTTCACAGTTGTTTTGATTTTTTTCAAATCTTCGCTATATTTCAAATTACTAAATGGTATGCACTTTGTCAAACATTCTTCTGGAAGGTTTTATCTGTTGCACAAAGCAATTGAACTTTATTCTAGAAGTTATGTGAGCAGGGCACTGCAAAGTTTTGTTTCAGAGATTTCAGCAAAAAGTGATAGAAGGTCTTAAAGAAGAGAGATTATGGGCTTGGAGAGAAGTTAGAGGCGACTGACATAATCCCGGAGAGCTACTGAGGGCCTGAGCTTGGACTATTACCTTGAAGAGAATGTGGGGAAGCAAATGGCTATCAATCCTAGTTGTAATTTAAATTATGTGAAGATATAAAACTACCAATGTCCAACTCTACTTTCTGAGAGTCTCTTAATTGGTTTAGGGTTAGAGTCTGGGCACAAATATTTTTGAAAAGCTCTTTGGGTGATTTCCCTGGTGGCTCAGAAGGTAAATAATCTGCCTGCAATGTAGGAGACCTAGGTTCAATCCCAGCCTTGGGAAGATCCCCTGGAGAAGGGAATGGCTACCCACTCCGGCATTCTTGCCTGGAGAATTACATGGACAGAGGAGACTGGCAGGCTGCAGTCTACGGGGTTGCAAAGAGTCAGACATGACTCAGTGACTAACACTTTCTTTCACTGGGTTAAGAAATAATGAAGGATTTTGCCAAGGTAGAAATGAGAAGTTGGGTAGGATGATTGGATAAGTATAATGAAGATGTGGAAGAGAACTTAGTCCTGAGCCTACTAAAATGGGATAATTGAGATTTAGTTAAATATTAGAAAACTCTGGAGGAAAAGGAGTTGAGTGGCAGGTGGAGATGAGATAAATTTTTAAGCCTAATGAGTTAAAAGTGCCAAGGAAACATTCAGAAAAATCATGTTGGATAAGAATTGAACAGGTTTTATTGGATTTGTAATTACAGTGTGTTGGTCTTGGAAAGAGCAGTTTCAATGAAGTGTTTATTGTAGATTTGAGATTTCAGTGGGTTGGAGAGTAAATGAGAGATTTGAAAGTGGAAACAGCACATGTTTTTAATCCCCTTCTATTTCCAAAGGAAATAAAAAAGAAAAGCAGCACAGTGGTTGTGTCAGAGAGGCAGAATTGAAACTTCATTTTTCTTAATATAGAAATTAGGCTGTGTTTATATATAGTGTTATAGAAGGAAGGAAAGGAGGAGAGGCATGTTAAGAACCTAGGGCTAAAAATATAAAGCAATAAAGGAATAGATGGAAATAGGGGTGTTCCTATCTAGATGGAAAAAAGAAAATGTATGAGGAATAAGCCGGACCAAACCCCATAGAAATTCTATGGGGATGTGAACATTGACGAGTCCATTGGTGTTTAGGTATTTGGTGACTGATGACAGAGAAGTGTCATTAGGTAGTTAGACCATGAGTCAAAAAGCAATCACTGAAGTTGATCAGCACGTAGATGATTATCAGCTTGTCCCTGGGCTATTTAGGCTTACAGAATTACTCTAAGATCATAAATTCAGAAAACTAAGATCATGCATCTGGTCCTATCACTTCATGGGAAGTAGATGGGGAAACAGTGTCAGGCTTTATTTTTGGGGGCTCCAAAATCACTGCAGATGGTGATTGCGGCCATGAAATTAAAAGACGCTTACTCCTTGGAAGGAAAGTTATGACCAACCTAGATAGCATATTCAAAAGCAGACACATTACTTTGCCAAAAAAGGTCCGTCTAGTCAAGGCTATGGTTTTCCCAGTGGTCTTGTATGGATGTGAGAGTTGGACTGTGAAGAAAGCTGAGCGTGGAAGAGTTGATGCTTTTGAACTGTGGCGTTGGAGAAGACTCTTGAGAGTCCCTAGGACTGCAAGGAGATCCAACCAGTCCATCCTAAAGGAGATCAGTCCTGGGTGTTCATTGGAAGGACTGATGCTAAAGCTGAAACTCCAATACTTTGGCCACCTCATGCGAAGAGTTGACTCATTGGAAAAGACTCTGATGCTGGGAGGGATTGGGGCAGGAGGAGAAGGGGATGACAGAGGATGAGATGGCTGGATGGCATCACTGACTCCATGGACGTGAGTTTGGGTGAACTCTGGGAGTTGGTGATGGACAGGGAGGCCTGGCGTGCTGCAATTCATGGGGTCTCAAAGAGTCAGGTACAACTGAGCGACTGAACTGAAGATCATGAATAGATAAATGAGAGATAAATTAACTAAGTCTCAGTATCCTTATTCATGAAATGAAGATATCTACCTCACAAGATTGTTGTGAAGATTCAGTGAATTAATACATGTAACATGCTCAGCACCCTATCTTGTACATAATATTTACTCAATGGTGGTTCTTTTATTGTGAAAAATGTCAAAATCCCATTTGTTCCACAATGGTGTAAAGTCAAGTTGGTAGAAAATAATAAAGTCATATATGATATAAATGAGTTTGGAGCTGGGTAGTATCATTACAAATGATAAATAGAAGAGGACAGTGTAGAAGCATTATATTTAAATAATTTCCTCCCCCACCCCTGGAATTAAGTGTAACCTTACTCCCAGACTAAGTGAAAATATTTTTTCTGACAGGTGAAGGCAGAAAGGTTTATTGGCTGAGTGCAAGGAGGCAGTAGGGAAGGAGAAATTGATAAAGGGAGGGATGGATTAATATCCTGGAGGAAGGAGAAACAGGTGGGGTTGGGAATATTAAGCAGAAGGGTTAGTGGGCGAGGAATAACCTTTCTTTTGTCAGATAAGCAAAGAAAAAGATGGATGAAGCTGAAGACAAATTTAGTAGTGAGGCCAAGGAAAATAATGCTAGAAGCCGCTGGGTGAAAGAATGGCACATTCAGGTATTAAGTAGATTTTTGTCTGCTGAGTATACAAGGGGCAAAATTCAGTTTGGAATCTCCAAGGGGAGTAGAAAATATTTCAAGTAAACCTTGACGTTTTTAGATGCCTCTCTTGAGCTTACTGTGTCCCAGATGTTCTTTCTAAGTACTTTAAAGTGAAGTCGCTTAGTTGTGTCTGACTCTTTGCGACCCCATGGACTGTAACCTATCAGGCTCCTCCAACCATGGGATTTTCCAGGCAAGAATACTGGAGTGGGTTGCCTTTTCCTTCTCCAGGGGATCTTCCTGACCCAGGGATCAAACCCAGGTCTCCTGCATGGCAGGCAGACGCTTTACTGTCTGAGCCACCAAGGAAGCTTCTAAGCACTTTAAGTATGTATTTAATCTTACTTGAGATCTGTGTTATTGACATTATGATTTGCTAATTAAAAAAACTGGGGCCACAGAGTGTTTAAGCAATTTCCCCAGTGTCACAAAATAATAAGTGGCAGAGATAGGATTATAACCTCTAGAGTAGTAACTAGTAGGGTGTTAATTTAGCCATGAAAAGCATGTGTCATGAGCTGTAGGAAAATTCAAAGAGCAAATAAAATGGAATGTTGGTTTTTAAATCTAGGGAGGGGAACAGAGACTTGAAATAGATTTGAAAGTGGAGAACACTTATTAGGGATGAGTATTAATTAGGAGAGAGCCATTAATTCATTAACAAACATTTTTGTGTTCCTACTATGTGCCAAGAACTATGTTAGATGCAGTGAATAAAAGTTTTACCTTTTATTCAAATGATATCCTTCCCGGGAGTGATAATAAACTGAATTTTTAGTAAATGAACTTAATCTTCAGATAAATTCCACAAAACACTGAGTTTGCATAGAGCGGCACTCAGAGAGAGAGTAGTGACTCAAAGTAAAACATGGAAATGAAGAGCAGGAAAACACAGTGCTCCAAAAAGAAGCCTATCATTTTGATGAAGGTAGGCTACGTTAGCAGTGAGGAACCTCACTAAGGCCTGAGTATGTCATAGAAGAAAGAATTTGCATAGTTTGCATTCTGTGTTAAGGATTTATGTTTGATTTTTAACTGGAAGCTGTTTCCTGTTACTATATCCATTCATAATGCATCAAGGGAAGATTTGTTAGAATGATGTATCAGTTACCCCCTGCTGTGTAATATACAATTCCTGAATGCAGTAGCATAAAAAAATAATGCCTCCGAAATCTATAGGTCAACTGGGAAGTTCTTCTGATCTTGGCTAGGCTCACATTTATGTCTGCAGGGAGCTGTGTTTGGACAGGCATTGCTGAGTCTATCGACTTTTTCACATCTCCTGGGAATATCTGACTGTAAGCTGGTCTAGGATGATCTTAGCTAGAACAACTGGACTACTTCCAAGTGGTAGTTTGGCTTGTTCTCATGGCAGAGCAGGCAGGGTTCTGTAACCATGAAGATACACACTCAGAACTGGTAAAGACTCACTTTGACTACATTTCATGGCTACAGCCAGTTACGAAGGTAACTCATTCTGCAGGTGGAGAAAGCTGAAAATCACTGCAAATCACTACTTCTTACTGAAAGCTGCTGTAAAGTCACGTTGTAAAATTAGATAGAAGAAAGGATGAAGAGTTGGGCCCATGTTTTCAGTCACCTCTAGTGGCTTCATGCTAGTCTTACTCCCCTCCAATACAAACTTTGCTTGTTTATGTGAATAACCTTTCAGTTCTAATATGACTTTTGTACACATCAACTTTAAATTCTCCAATGGCTCCTCATGGTCCTGATATGAAACCTATACTCTATATCAGACATAAATGGCCTTCCATTTTCTTGCCCTTACATACTTTCTGCCCCCCCCCACCCCATGTCTGTACTAAAAGAATCCTAAAGGAAATCAACCCTGAATTATTCATTGGAAGGACTGATGCTGAAGTTGAAGCTCCGATTCTTTGGTTACCTGATGCAAAGAGCTGATTCATTGGAAAAAGGACCTTGATGTTGGGAAAGACTGAAGGCAGGAAGAGAAGGGGAGACAGAGGATGAGATGACTAAATGGCATTACTGACTCAGTGGACATGAGTTTGAGCAAACTGTGAGAGATATTGAAGGCCAGAGAAGTCTGGGGTGCTACAGTCCACGGGGTCACAGAGTCAGACACAACTTAGGGACTGAACAAGAATGCTTGTACTGCTAATCCTATCACACCCAATCCTTGCATGTAGTTCTGAAAACTTCCTTCAGTTCAGTTCAGTTCAGTTCAGTCGCTCAGTTGTGTCTGACTCTTTGCTACCCCATGAATCGCAGCACGCCAGGCCTCCCTGTCCATCACCAACTCCCGGAGTTCACTCAAACTCATGTCCATCGAGTCGGTGATGCCATCCAGCCATCTCATCCTCTGTTGTTCCCTTCTCCTCCTCTCCCCAATCCCTCCTAGCATCAGAGTCTTTTCCGATGAGTCAACTCTTGCATGAGGTGGCCAAAGTATTAGAGTTGCTCCTCCCAAACACCTCTTTTGTCTCTGAAGCTGGACTCTACCTTTATCTTCCTCCTACCTTGCCAGTCAGTTTTTTAAATCACATCTGTAAGTTTAAATTATCAAATTATGTTAACAATTCTACCATAGAATTAAATGGGAAAAAATTGAGACATCATAAGATTACTATTGGTAAAATAATTTTTAAACAAAGTCTTCCTAGAATGAAGCTCTCAAGAAGGACTTAATTCAGCTAATTCAGCATGCTGCTGCTGCTAAGTCGCTTCAGTCATGTCTGACTCTGTGAGACCCCATAGACAGCAGCCCACCAGACTCCTCTGTCCCTGGGATTCTCTAGGCAAGAATACTGGAGTGGGTTGCCATTTCCTTCTCCATAATTCAGCATAGGTGGTATTAAACTATTATTATTAATCTTAGTTATATATATATTTCCTGTTGATATCTTAAAGTTTGAACTGAATATAGTTTACATAGAATTTTTAAAAGTTGCTTGTGAGGTAATTATCTGCAGTCAATTAAGTCCTCTTTTTCTTTTATAAAATAAGGAGGTGGAAAAAAATAAGCACTTTCCTTCAGTGAGTGTCTCTGCCAAGTCTCCCCTGACCTGCCTCTCCCCCTACCCAAGCCAACTCTGATGCCTCTTCTCTATGTGCCCACTGCTTTTCTTTATAGTGTTTATTTGTTTGCTGTCTAACGTCTGCAGTCCTCGCCTTTTTGTCTCAACTTTAATTGTGCAAGAATGTCTGGGATGCAGCAGGTAGTGAAGACATTGCTTATTAAATGAAATCATTACATGATTCAATATGCACTACCTAGTCACACTTAGTAATAAGTGAGTTTGCTTCTTGTTGACTAACTTGTTCCTAACTTGGAAATGCTGAGTATCAGCTGTTAAGAAAGATTCTGGCAAATGGAGCATGATTGTGATTTGCAGTGCAAATGTCATGTTAATCTTTGTTTGTTTTCTGGCTGATAGTTAAATCTCTTGTACTATGCATCAAAAATGTCACAGCTAAACAATCTGAGGGATTAAATGGCTCCTTCTAATTTCCATGCTGCTAACTGGCAGAAAGATAATCACTGTTGTCAGTCTTTGCTGGTGAGTTCTCATAGAACATATTTCTTTTTTAATTTCAAGGCATTAGGAAACACTCAAATTATAATTTAAATGTTTATTCTAGAGTACACGAACAATCTATTGCTAGTTCATTGTCAGGCATTCCAAATATATTACTAAAACATCACCAGCATTGGTCATATTTTTACCTTAGATGCTTTTTATTAATTTATTCTGTGCTATTTTTTTTTTAACTGGAGGATACTTGCTTTACAATGTGTTGGTTTCTATTTTTTTCAAAGATGATTTTAGACATTTTAAAATTCTGTGTTATTTTATTATGAAAACTAATGATATGTATTTCCAATATCTCTAAACACTAATAGAAGCTTAAATATTTTGTTGGCTTAACTGTTTCTAGTAGCGTTGTAATGACGTTGAGTGAAACTTATTTGGCCCTCCTCATCTCACCTCAAGCTAAACATTATATCCTTTTGTCTTATGATTCTTATTTAGTTTTTTAAAAGTTAAAACAGCCTGTTTTCTCTATTAAAGGAACTCATTATTGGAACCAGTTTCAAAGAAGACCATGTGGCAGTTGTGAAAGGGAAGGTGTGAGGTATCTCTTAGCATCCCTAACAGGTTTACTAAGAAAGAATACTTGAGAATGTATTACACATAATTACTCCACAAGGCACTTTTACAAATCCAATTACCAGATTTCTGATTTCAGTGAAAATATGGGGAAAAAAGGTTTCAGACTCACATGAAAGGTGCTATTGTGCAGAATACCAAGTCCATCTTCAGAGTTCAACTGTGGGAAGATTTTGTAATAGCAATGTCTCCCTGTAACAGAACTCCACAGATAGCATTATGATGAATCTTCTGTGTGTGTTCATTTAATTTCAGGCATTGCTGCACTAAACAATAAACCAAATATGAGAAACTGAATCCGGATGTACCTTGTCACTTTCTTTCCCAGTCAGTTCAATCAAATGTCATTCTATTCAATTGAGTATAGACAGGGTGAATTTCAAGTAAAAGAAAATTCAACCAGAGTGACAAATATTCTCTTAAAGTTACTTTATTTGATTTCATCTTTGTTTCTTCTTTGGGGTGAAAACACAATGAAATGGAAATCAGGATGGCAATTCTACAGCTGCTTGGTGTTTCTAACTTGAGCTTTTGGATCAGTAAAGCTAGTTGTTTCATCCATACCTCATGTGCTCATATGGGTTGGGCACTGCACAAACTCAAGAAGCACCACTTAGCTACACCACTATGAGAATGTCAGTCCCTCGCTTTGTGCAGCATCCATCTTATGCAACTGTAAACAGAAGCTCTGCTGAATTTCCCCATTGTGAAAGAGGTATTTGTTTCAAGGAAATATAAAGAATAAGAGTGAAAGAGGTTTTTGATTTGTGACTTAGCCGTTATTTGAGAGCACTGCAGAGAATCTGGGCCATGAAATAAGTTGAGACTTTAGTCAAGCACATTACTTTTACATTTTTTGAGCCTTGATTTTCTCATCTGTGAAAAATAATAGTATCTGGTTTTCTCTGCTGCCCTAGACTGTTATAAAGATTAAGTTAAAGTAGCAAAGAAAACCATAAACAAAAGGACAGTGTACAGAACTGGGAGAAAATATTTGCAAGTGATGTGACAAACAACGGCTTAATTTCAAAAATATACAAACAGTTCATACAACTTGAAAACAACAAAACAAGCCAACTAAAAAATGGACAGAGGACCTAAAGAGATACTTCTACAAAGAAGAAATACAGATGGCCATCAGGCACACGAAAATATGCTCAATGTCACTAATTATTAGAGAAGTACAAATCAAAACTACATTGAGGTACCACATTGCATCGGTCAGAATGGCCATCATTAAAAAGTCTACAAAGAAATGCTGGACAAGGTGTGCAGAAAAGGGATCCCTCCTATACTGCTGGTGGGAATATACGTTGGTGTAGTCACTGTGAAAAACAGCGTGGAAGTTCCTCAGAAAACTAAAAATATGATTACCATGTAATCCAGCAATCCTATTCTTGGATATATCCAGACAAAACTATAATTTAAAAGATACATGTACCCCTATGTTCATAGCACTATTCACAATAGCTGAAACATGGAAACAAGTTAAATGTCCATCAACAGATGACTGGATAAAGAAGAAGTTTACATATATAGAACAATACTGAATACTATCAGCCATTTTTAAAAAGGACAAAATAATGTTATTTTAGCAACATGGATGTAATGAGATCATACTAAGTCAGAGAGAGCAAGACAACTACCATATGATATCATTTATATGTGGAATCTAAGTATGACACAGATGAACCTACCTACAAAACAAATATAGAATCATGTACATAGAACCAGACTGGTGGTTGCCAAGGGGGAGGCCAGTGGGAAAGGATTGGGTTGGGAGTTTGGGATTAGCAGATGCAAACTGGCACATATAAAATGGATAAACAACATGGCCCTACTGTATAGCACAATGATAAAGCATAATAGAAAAATATTTAAAAGAAGGCCTATATACAGATAATTAAGCTTCTTGGCTGTACAGTTCAGTTCAGTTCAATTGCTCAGTCATGTCCGACTCTCTGCAACCCCATGGACCACAGCACGCCAGGCCTCCCTGTCCATCACCAACTCCCGGAGTTTACCTAAACTCATGGCCATTGAGTCAGTGATGCCATCCAACCATCTCATCCCCTGTCATCCCCTTCTCCTTCTGCCTTCAACTTTTCCCAACATCAGGGTCTTTTCCAATGAGTCAGTTCTTCTTTGGCCAGCATAAGTGGCCAAAGTATTGGAGTTTCAGCTTCAACATCAGTCCCTCCAATGAACACCCAGGACTGATCTCCTTTAGGATGGACTGGTTGGCTCTCCTTGCAGTCCAAGGGACTTTTCCAACACCACAGTTCAAAAGCATGACTTCTTTGGCACTCAGCTTTCTTTACATGCATTACAGGCAGACTCTTTACCATCTGAGCCACCAGGAAATCAGGAAGATCCCCTGGAGATGGAAATGGCAACCCAGTCCAGTATTCTTGCCTGGAAAATCCCAAGGCTGGAGATGTCTGGCTGACTAGAGTCCTTGGGGTCACAAAAAGTTGGACACGACTGAATGATTTCACTTTCACTTTTCTCACATCCATACATGGCTACTGGAAAAGCCATACCTTTGACTAGACAGACCTTTGTTGGCACAATAATGTCTCTGCTTTTTAACATGCTATTTAGATTGGTGATAGGTTTACTTCCAAGGAGTAAGTATTTTTTAAATTTCATCGCTGCCGTTACCATCTGCAGTGATTTTGGAGACCCAAAAAATAAAGTCAGACACTGTTTCCCCATCTATTTCCCATGAAGTGATGGGACCAGATGCCATGATTTTAGTTTTCTGAATGTTGAGTTTTAAGCCAACCTTTTCACTCTCCTCTTTCACTTTCATCAACAGGCTCTTTAGTTCTTCGCTTTCTGCCATAAGGGTGGTATCCTCTGTGTATCTGAGGTTATTGATATTTCTCCTTGATTCCAGCTTGTGCTTCATCCTGTCCATCATTTGGCATGATATACTCTGCACATAAGTTAAATAAGCAGGATGACCGTATACAGCCTTGACGTACTCCTTTATTTGGAACCAGTCTATTGTTCCATGTCCAGTTCAAACTGTTGCTTGTTGACCTGCATACAGATTTCTTAGGAGTCAGGTGGTCTGGTATTACCATCTCTTTAAGAATTTTCCACAGTTTGTGGTGATCCACACAGTCAAAGTCTTTGATGTAGTCAATAAAGCAAAAGCAGATGTTTTTCTGGAACTCTCTTGCTTTTTCAATGATCCAACGGATGTTGGCAGTTTGATCTCTAGTTCTTCTGCCTTTTCTAAATCCAGGTTGAACATCTGAAATTTCATGGTTCACATACCATTGCAGCTTGGCTTGGAGAATTTTGAGCATTACTTTGCTAGCATGTGAGATGAGTGCAACTGTGCAGTAGTTTGAGCATTCTTTGGCATTGCCTTTCTTTGGGATTGGAATGAAAACTGACCTTTTCCAATCCTGTGGCCATTGCTGAGTTTTCCAAATTTGCTGGCATATTGAGTGCAGCATTTTCATAGCATCATCGTTTAGGATTTGAAATAGCTCAAGTGGAATTCCATCACCTCCACTAGCTTTGTTTGTAGTGTTGCTTCCTAAGGCCCTCTTGACTTCTTATTCCAGGATGTCTGGCTCTAGGTGAGTGATCACACCATTGTGGTTATCTAGGTCCTAAAGATCATTTTGTATAGTTCTTCTGTGTATTGTTGCCATCTCTCCTAATATCTTCCGCTTCTGTCAGGTCTATACCATTTCTGTCCTTTATTATGCCCATTTTTGTGCAAAATGGTATCTCTGTTTTCTTGAAGAGATCTCTAGTTTTTCCCATTCTATTGTTTTCCTCTATTTCTTTGCATTGATCACTGAGGAAGTCTTTCTCATCTTTCCTTGCTATTCTTTGAAACTCTGCATTCAAATTGGTATATCTTTCCTTTTCTCCTTTGTCTTTAGCTTCTCTTCTTTTCTCAGGTGTATCTAAATACCTTTATTTGAGTAATTGTTGTTTGTATATGGCATTCTATGGAATGAGGTTCGTGACATTGTACAGGAGACAGGGATCAAGACCATCCCCATAGAAAAGAAATGCAAAAAAGCAAAATGGCTGTCTGGGGAGGCCTTACAAATAGCTGTGAAAAGAAGAGAAGTGAAAAGCAAAGGAGAAAAGGAAAGATATAAACATCTGAATGCAGAGTTCCAAAGAATAGCAAGAAGAGATAAGAAAGCCTTCTTCAGCAATCAATGCAAAGAAATAGAGGAAAACAACAGAATGGGAAACACTAGGGATCTCTTCAAGAAAATCTGAGATACCAAAGGAATATTTCATGTAAAGATGGGCTCAATAAAGGACAGAAATGGTATGGACCTAACAGAAGCAGAAGATATTAAGAAGAGATGGCAAGAATACACAGAAGAACTGTACAAAAAAGATCTTCATGACCCAGATAATCACAATGGTGTGATCACTGACCTAGAGCCAGACATCCTGGAATGTGAAGTCAAGTGGGCCTTAGAAAGCATCACTATGAACAAAGCTAGTGGAGGTGATGGAATTCCAGTTGAGCTCTTTCAAATCCTGAAAGATGATGCTGTTAAAGTGCTGCACTCAATATGCCAGCAAATTTGGAAAACTCAGCAGTGGCCACAGGACTGGAAAAGGTCAGTTTTCATTCCAATCCCAAAGAAAGGCAATGCCAAAGAATGCTCAAACTACTGCACAATTGCACTCATCTCACACCCTAGTAAAGTAATGCTCAAAATTCTCCAAGCCAGGCTTCAGCAATATGTGAACTGTGAACTTCCTGATGTTCAAGCTGGTTTTAGAAAAGGCAGAGGAACCAGAGATCAAATTGCCAACATCCGCTGGATCATGGATAAAGCAAGAGAGTTCCAAAAAACATCTATTTCTGCTTTATTGACTATGCCAAAGCCTTTGACTGTGTGGATCACAAGAAACTGTGGAATATTCTGAAAGAGATGGGAATACCAGACCACCTGACCAGCCTCTTGAGAAATTTGTATGCAGGTCAGGAAGCAACAGTTAGAACTGGACATGGAACAACAGACTGGTTCCAAATAGGAAAAGGAGTTCGTCAAGGCTGTATATTGTCACCCTGTTTATTTAACTTATATGAAGAGTACATCATGAGAAACACTGGACTGGAAGAAACACAAGCTGGAATCAAGATTGCCGGGAGAAACATCAATAACCTCAGATATGCAGATGACACCACCCTTATGGCAGAAAGTGAAGAGGAACTCAAAAGCCTCTTGATGAAAGTGAAAGTGGAGAGTACAAAGTTGGCTTAAAGCTCAACATTCAGAAAACGAAGATCATGGCATCTGGTCCCATCACTTCATGGGAAATAGATGGGGAAACAGTGGAAACAGTGTCAGACTTTATTTTTTTGGGCTCCAAAATCACTGCAGATGGTGACTGCAGCCATGAAATTAAAAGATGCTTACTCCTTGGAAGGAAAGTTATGACCAACCTAGATAGCATATTCAAAAGCAGAAACATTACTTTGCCAACAAAGGTTCATCTAGTCAAGGCTACGGTTTTTCCAGTGGTCATGTATGGATGTGAAAGTTGGACTGTGAAGAAAGCTGATCGCTGAAGAATTGATGCTTTTGAACTGTGGTGTTGGAGAAGACTCTTGAGAGTCCCTTGGACTGCAAGGAGATCCAACCAGTCCATTCTGAAGGAGATCAGCTCTGGGA
This sequence comes from Bos mutus, assembly GCF_027580195.1. Classification (NCBI taxonomy): domain Eukaryota; kingdom Metazoa; phylum Chordata; class Mammalia; order Artiodactyla; family Bovidae; genus Bos; species Bos mutus. Next base: position 20,454,350 of record NC_091621.1, on the reverse strand, counting down.
TTTGTTTGGAAGGAATGATGCTAAAGCTGAAACTCCAGTACTTTGGCCACCTCATGTGAAGAGTCGACTCATTGGAAAAGACTCTGACGCTGGGAGGGATTGGGGCAAGAGGAGAAGGGGACGACAGAGGATGAAATGGCTGGATGGCATCACTGACTCGATGAACATGAGTCTGGGTGAACTCCGGGAGTTGGTGATGGACAGGGAGGCCTGGTGTGCTATGATTCATGGGGTCGCAAAGAGTCAGACACGACTGAGCGACTGATCTGGTCTGACCTGTATGGCATTCTTCTGCTATTCTAAGCAGTGAATCGTATTTTATCTTCTCACTTCTAATTATAAATAAATTTTCTTCAAATGACCATTTCTAAGTTAGCAGTCTTAATTTAAAGACCAAATAAAAACAATACTTTATTTTAATTCAGTGTTTACTTCACATTTTTAGGTGATTATGCCATATAGTTTTAAGCCCTCTACAAATTTTAACTCATTTAGTCCTCACAACCATTAATGAAGGTGGTACTATGATTGTCTACATTTTGCTGATAGGAAACTGAATAGAAGGGGTTAAGTATAATAATTTGCTAGCTAAAAAGTGGTAGAGAAGGATTAAAATCCTGGCTATCCGGCTACAGAGCCTGTGGTCTTAAACATTGACTTGTTATCAATTTTGGTGGGTAATAAATCATATGGGTTATAAGTAAAGATGCTTACAGTTTCTAGGTTAGTTGGTTTGAATGCTGTACAAATAAAACCAAGATTAAGTGCCAGATTTGCATGTAAAACTCTCCAAGTGGATCAACACTATCTATGCAGATGATATCTCATCTGGACTAAACAACGTAAAAGAAGAGATGAGCAAATATCTAAGATCTTAGTAGAGTCATTGTGTGCTCCCCACTGCTGACCAAAAGTTGTCTTTGAATATTTCCACAACCATGGCTTCTCAGGTGGCACAGTGGTAAAGATTCTGCCTGCCAATGCAGGAGATGCAGGTTTAATCCCTGGGTTGCGAAGATTCCCTGGAGAAGGAATTCCCTGCTCCTGTATTCTTGCCTGGAAAATTCCATGGACAGAGGAGTCTAGTGGGCTACAGTCCATGGAGTTGCAGAGTTGGACACGACCGAGCACACACACACACACAACCATGATCACACATGGGATGCTATCACAAGTCAAGATTCCTCCACATCCAGCTTAATATCTTAAAACAAATGTCCAATTAGAATAAAGAGGTTTATATGTCTTTTGTTTAAAATTGTGTGACTTAGTTATGTTTCACTGTAACTCTGTCAACACTCGTCAGTTTGTAAAGAATCTGCTTGAAATGCAGAAGACCCTGGTTCAATTCCTCGGTCAGGAAGATCCCCTGGAGGAGGGATAGGCTGCCCACTTCAGTATTCTTGGGCTTCCCTTGTGGCTCAGCTGGTAAAGAATCCGCCTGCAATGGGGGAGATCTGGGTTCGATCTCTGGGTTGGGAAGATTCCCTGCAGAAGGGCACAGCTACTCATTCCAGTATTCTGGCCTGGAGAATTCCATGGACTGTATATCCTTGGGGTCGCAAAGAGTCAGACACAACTGAGGGATTTCACTTTCACTGTTAACACTATGGTCAAGTGAATTCTGCATTACTTGGAATTATTATGTAACCTAGACTAGAATCGGAGAAAGCAATGGCACTCCACTCCAGTACTCTTGCCTGGAAAAATCCCATGGATGGAGGAGCTTGCTAGGTTGCAGTCCATGGGGTCACTAAGAGTTGGACATGACTGAGTGACTTAGCTTTCACTCTTCACTTTCATGCATTGGAGAAGGAAATGGCAACCCACTCCAGTGTTCTTGCCTGGAGAATCCCAGGGACAGAGGAGCCTGGTGGGCTGCCGTCTATGGCATCGCACAGAGTCGGACACGACTGAAGTGACTTAGCAGTAGCAGTAGCAGTAGACTAGAATACATTAACTCTTTGTGCCATAATCCAACCATTATTTCTCTTTTAGTCTTTGGAAATCAGAACATTTACTACCCTTCATCTCCCAGTGCTTCTACATTATCTCTGATTATTTAATGATTGTTATTTAATGATTTGGTGCTGTAATCTGAATTCTTTCAATAATTTGGAGAAATAATCCATCTGAAACTGATGCATGAATCCATTGAAAGAATGTCTTCCTATATACATATATATGTGTCTGATTCCTTATTACTCATCTTAATTATCTGATGCAGTAGGAAGTGATTCTTTTGGAGATAGCAAGCAGAAATGAAACAGAAATTAAAGAAAAAGACTGTCTTTTAAAACACCCCTACTCTAACACCAGACCCTTGATTTATATAATCTCATTTAATACTTAAACCTCTATGTGGAGATGTACATAATGACTATGAATTTATAGGGAACCTTGATTCAGAGACATAGCTATCTCAGGGCTTCAAACCAGTAGCTGGTCTCTGCTGCTGCTGCTGTTAAGTCGCTTCAGTCGTATCTGACTCCGTGCGACTCCATAGACAGCAGCCCACCAGGCTCTGACATCCCTGGGATTCTCCAGGCAAGAACACTGGAGTGGGTTGCCATTTCCTTCTCCATTGTGTGAAAGTGAAAAGTGAAAGTGAAGTCAGTCAGTCGCTACCGACTCCTAGCGACCCCATGGAATGCAGCCTACCAGGCTCCTCCATCCATGGGATTTTCCAGGCAAGAGTACTGGAGTGGCTTGCCATTGCCTTCTCCTCCCAAATGCCAAAATACTTATACTCTCCATTATATTTTGAAATTCTCTCTCAATCACCATTTAACATACAAGCATCTGGCCAAAAAGAAGTGTTCTGGCCTTTCTATTGAGAGGAAATTAAAGAGAGTTAGTTTTACAAGAATTTTCCAGATGTCTCAGTTATTGATTTCTAATTAATATTCATACAAATCTGTATTATACACAGTCTGTACTTAATGTGTTCTTATCTTTTGCACATATCTTTTTTTATTTAAATACTTGAAGATCCTTACAGAGCTGTTGGTAGAGCCATATCATTATCTTCAGGTAAATTCCTCTACCCCATTTTCAATAAATATACACATTTTTGAATCAACTTTTCTTTCAGCCTATAGGGATTCATCAATATCCATGACTAAAGATTCATTAAAAAAAGGCTGTGATACACTCCAAAGCAGACCTGAATCTTTTCATTGTATCCAGAACACTAATCCAGTCACTCAGGGTCCTTTGAAACACATAAAATGTGAGAATTGATTGGAATTATGAGGGTTGTCTTCACTTATTATCATAGTTTCTGAGGTTAAAAATACATCATGTTTAGCCAACATAATTTATTTCAGTATTTTTTTTTTTTTAGTTTCATTGAAGCTATTCTTAAAAGATAAATGATTATACAGCATAAGCTAAGGCCTTTTATTTTATCAGATTCTAATTTTTAGGTGCAATAACACACATACAAGAGACTACTAAGATATATAATTTAAATTAGGTAATTAGTAATTTCTTACAATAAAATATATTAAAGTATTTGATCAAAGATGCATGCCAAGTATAAATAATTAAATAGAATTTTACTGGATTAGGTTAGTAGTTAACACAACTTTATCACTTTTAGGAAATATACACATGTGATCTTTCAGGAGACTTAATTTCTTAATCTAAGACAATGATGAAAGATTTGATCTTTTCTATTTAGATTTCCTCCCTAAAAATATTATTCATGCTAATGACTCCTCAAATTTAGTATCTCAGCCCTAATCTTGCCCTTGAATGCCGAGATCCTTACTCCAACAATCTACTTGACATCTTCACTCAGATGTCTAACTAGTGTTCAAACAGAATATTGACAAAACAGAAGTTTTGATACCTCTGTCTTAACTTTCAGCTCTCCTTTCTCAGTCTCCTTTAATTTCATAAATATAGTTATAATACACTCAGTTTCGCACATTAAAACTTATTCATCTTTAATTTTTTTTTCACTGCTACAACTAATACCATCAGCAAGTGCTATTTACTCCACATCTACAAACACTCTAAATCCATTGAATATTTTGTTTTATCTCCTCTGCTATCACCTGTTACAATTCACCATCATCTCTTACCTAGACAAATGAAAAAAAAAATAATTAACTGGTCACCTTATTCCTATTTGCTGCTCTCCCCCCATTTCTCTGTCTGTTCTCTGACTAAGCTGTGTTGTGCTGTGCTTAGTCACTCAGTTGTGTTCGACACTTTGTGACCCCATGGAGAGTAACCTACCAGGCTCCTCTGTCTATGGGGATTCTCCAGGCAGGAATACTGGAATGGGTTGCCATTTCCTTCTCCAGCAGATCTTGCCAACTCAGGGATCAAACCCAGGTCTCCTGCATTGTAGGTAGATTCTTTACCATCTGAGCCACCAGGGAAGCCCAAGAATACTGGAGTGGGTAGCCTATCCCTTCGCCAGTTTGATCCCATTCCAGGAATTGAACTGTGGTCTCCTGCATTGCAGGCGGTGCTTTACCAGCTGAGCTACCTCCCTTTACCATAATCCATTCTCCATACAATAGTCAAAATAAAATTTCCAAAGTATAAAATTATCTTCAACAAATTGTGTGGGGACAATTGTACACTCACAGGCAAACACTAAAACAGATCAACAAAATCAGAACCCCAAAAATCTTAGCTTAAACTTCACACCTTATACAAACATTAACTCCAAATAGATTGTGGGCTTAAATGTGAAATGCAAAACTATAAAGCTTTTAGGAAAAAACATGGGGGAAAATATTTGGAATCTACAGTTAGGCAAAATGTTCTTAGACTTGATACTAAATATATGATCCATGAAGTGAAATGAAGTTGCTCAGTCGTGTCTGACTCTGTGACCCCTGGACTGTAGCCTACCAGACTCCTCCATCCATGGGATTTTCCAGGCAAGAGTACTGGAGTGGGTTGCCATTTCCTTCTTCAGGGGATCTTCCTGACCCAGGGATCAAACCCGGGTCTCCCACACTGAAGGCAGACCCTTTTCCATCTGAGCCACCTGGGAAGCCCATATGATCCATAAGTATTAATTAATAGCTTGCATCTCATTAAAATTTAAAAACTTGCTTTGTGAAATATCATGTGAAAAGATTGAAAAGGAAGATGATGGACTTGGATAAAATATTTTCAAACCACATATTCAATAAATGACTAGTGTCTAGAGTACATAAACAACTTCCAAAACTCAACAGTAAGAGTTTAATTTCATGATGATACAGGAAGCTTCTGAACTTACCTCCTCCATGGACACACTAAATCTACAGCTACAAATGGAACATTCTTTCCTCTGAAAGAAATTCAGAAATGAGCTGAGTGAGTGGCTCACATACATTTGACAAAAGAGAAAAAATGGGTAGGAGAGGCTGAGGAGATATTTTGTCATACCCCTTTCTTGGCAACATATAATTGGGACACATGAGCATCAGCATATAATGGGAAGGAAGTCACAATGCTTCCCTGAGAAGAGAAAGGTTTAGACTCCATATTTCATGCCCCATATAATCTTTTCAGATTTATACCTGGGAGAAAGCTCCCTAAAACATCTACCTCTGAAAGACAACAGGTATTGTGTCCATGAAACCCATAAGGCTATTGTGAACTAAGAAAAGAGTTCTTAATGGGCACACATGGACTCTCCACTGGAATCCTCCCCCAGCAGGACCCACTGCAGAGGTACTAGACTGAAACATCCTGTCTTCCCACTAAAGAGACCTATTGATTTATTATAAAAGCTGTCATCAGAGGACCAGGTTTCTAATTTAACACATATCCAGGAGTTGACTGCAATACTGTCCAGATAATGGAGAGACTAGCTGTCATATCTCCCTCTGTCTCACTTTGGTATGCTAGTATTGCCCCAAAACAGATTGTGCACATGTCTGATATCCAAGCTAATATGCCTTCTGTTCAGAGGTCACTTCCTTTGATAAGCCTGGCTCTGAGGACTGCCAGGAATTGTATTCATTGGCCTGAGTATGGCAGCAAACAAACAAACAGTTCTTGATGCTCTATCCACCTAAGATTTGACCAGAGGGAGCAGGCAAAAATACCCATCTCCTGATCTCCCCTAAAAGAAGTATATTTACACATTTTAAAAACTGTTACTTGAGGATTCAGTTTCTAATAAGCCTGCATCTAGGTGTTGACTGAGATTCTCCTCTTTGAAACACTGACAGGTCTTGGAACAATGTCTAATACTGGGAATCACTATGAACAGAGAAAGCTGAACAATCATGAAAGTTTGAGAGACAAGAGTGAGGACAAAGGTAAACTAAAATTTTCATTTCCTACATGTGGCCACTTCTTCAAGACAGAGAGGATACCACAAAAATACACTATATCATCATTAACAAAATGTAGGAGAAAAATTACATGATGGTTACAAACCATAGAGGCAGAAAAAGCAGTTGACAACATTCAAAATACGTTCATGATAAAAGCTCTCATAAACTTGGCACAGAGGGAACTAACCACAACATAATAGAGGTTATATATGAGACCACAGACTCTATGTTTAAAAGCTACAAGCTTTTCCCCAAAGATCAAGAACAAGATCAGGAACCCACTCTTATCACTCTTGTTCACCACAGTACTAGAAGTAAGAGCTAGAGCAATCAGGCAAGAAAAATAGACAAAATGCATCCAAATCAGAAATGAAGTAAAACTGTCTTTATTTCCAGATGACTAGATATAACATGTAGGAAAACCTTGAGAGTCCAAACAAGATTTGTTAAAAGTAATAAACAAATTACACTAAAGTTGCACACAAAATCAAGATACAAAAATCAGTTATGTTTCTATATACTAATAATAAACTATCAAAGGTAAATTAAAAAGTCATTTTTACAATGGCAACAAGAATAAAATGCTCATAATAAATTAACTAAGGAAGTGTAAGACCTATACATTAAAAACTGTAAGACACTGATGAAAGAAATTGAAGACATCATAAATAAAAGATATTTCATGCACATACACTGGAAAAAATTAATAGTTAATACTGTTATTACTGTTAATACTCCATACTACTTAAAGCACTTGACTGATTCAATGCAATCCCTATAAAAATTGGAAGGTCATTTTCCACAAAAATACAGTAAACATTCTTAAAATTTGTTTGGAACCACAAAAATCCCCAAATAGCCACAGCAAACTTGAGAAAGAAGAACAAAGATGGAGGCATTACACACTTTGAATTCAAACCATATTGCAAAGCTACAGTATCCAAAATAGTATAGCATTGGCATAAAACAAAACAAACAAACAGAAAAAAACAACAGGCACATAAATCAATGGAACAGAATAGAATGCCCAGAAGTAAACCCATGCATACATGGTCAATTAATTGTTAAGCCAAGAATACAATAGGGAAAGGATAGTCTTTTCAAATGTTTGCTTGCTAAGGTACTTCAGTTATATCTGACTTTTTGTGACCCTAAAGACTGGAGCCCACCAGGCCTCTGTCTGTGGGATTCTCCAGGCAAGAATACTGGAGTGTGTTGCCATGCTCTCCCCCAGGGGATCTTCCCAACCCATAATGAACCCTTGTGTCATTATGTCTTTTGCATTGACAGGCAAGTTCTTTACCACTAGGGCCACCTGGGGAGCCCAGTGTCCAATAAATGGTGTAATACAGCAACATGTAGAGGAACAGAGCTGGATTCATACCTTACACCACACACAAAAGTCAACTCAAAATGAATTAAAAATTTGAATGTAAAATCTGAAAGCATAAAACCCCTAGAATAAAACAGGGGGCAAGCACCATAAAATTCATCCTGCCAACGAGTTTTTATATATCACACCAAAAGTAAAGGCAACAAAGCAAAACAACAAGTGGGACTATATCCAACTAAAAAGCCTCTGCACAGCAAAAGAAACAAGAAAATGAAAAGGCAATTTACAGAATAGAAGAAAACTTTTGCTAATCACATATCTGTAAAATGGTTAATTTACAAAATATATAAAATCTCATTCAGTTCAGTTCAGTTCAGTTCAGTTGCTCAGTCATGTCCAGCTCTTTGCGACCCCATGAATCGCAGCACGCCAGGCCTCCCTGTCCATCACCAACTCCTAGAGTCCACTCAAACTCACATCCATTGAGTCGGTGATGCCATCCAGCCATCTCATCCTCTGTCATCCCCTTCTCCTCCTGCCCCCAATCCCTCCCAGCATCAGAGTCTTTTCCAATGAGTCAACTCTTCAACTCAATAGCAAAAAAAAAAAAAAAAATCTGATTAATAATGGACAGAGGAAGTGAATAAATACTTTCCCAAAGAATATATTAAAATGGCCAACAGGTGCTGGCTGTTGAAAAGGTGCTGAACATTACTAATCATGCTGCTGCTGCTGCTAAGTCACTTCAGTTGTGTCCGACTCTGTGCGACCCCATAGATGGCCTCCTACCAGGCTCCTCTGTCCCTGGGATTCTCCAGGCAAGAACACTGGAGTGGGGTGCCATTGCCTTCTCCGACTAACCATAGGGAAATGCAAACCAAAAACTTATTCCCACCCTTGTTAGGGTCAAAAAGATAAAAGGCAAATGCTGGAAAGGGAACATTTGTGAATTGTTTATAGGAATATAAATTGGTACAACCACTATGGAAAACAGTATGAAGGTTCCTCAAAAATTAAAAATAGAACTATCATATGCTCCAGCAATTCTACTTCTAGGTTATTAGTTAAAAGAAACAAAACCACTATCTTGAAGGGGTTTCTGAACCCCCATGCTCAACACTGCATTCTTCATAATAGCTTATCAACAGATAAATTTATAAGGAAAACATGTACGTGTGTATGTGTGTATATATGTATGTGAGAGAGTTAATTCTTAGGCTGATAAGGAGTCCAGGGCCCTCAAGGAGGAGAAAAGTCACATAAGACATTCTTTCTTTAAGCCCAGAGACAATGATTACACAACAAAACAACTCATCTTGCTCAAGGGTATGTTTTACTTTAAATTCTGTACTAATAATTATATAACAATAATGTATCTTTTAAAAATTGGATTAAAGATTTAGTGAGCATAGCCCCCCCCTCCCCCCATCAGAACAAGACCCAGTTTCCCCCTCAGTCAGTCTCTCCCATCAGGAAGCTTCCATGATCCTCTTATCCTTATCCATCAGAGGGCAGACAGAAAGAAAGCGACAGTCACAGAAAACTAACCCTGTTGTCTAACTCAATGAGATTATGAGCCCCATGCCATGGAGGATCACCCAAGATGGATGGGGCATGATGGAGAGTTCTGACAAAACATGGTCCACTGGAGAAGGGAATGGCAAACGACTTACAGTATTCTTGCCTTGAGAGCCTCATGAACAGTATGAAAAGGCAAAAAGATGGGACACTGAAAGATGAACTCCCCAGGTCAGTAGGAGCCCAATATGCTACTGGATCAGTAGAGAAATAACTTCAGAAAGAATGAAGAGACAGAGCCAAAGCAAAAACAACATTCAGCTGTGAATGTGACTGGTGATGGAAGTAAAGTCCAATGCTGTAAAGAGCAATATTGCATAGGAACCTGGTATGTTTGATCCATGAATCAAGACAAATTGGAAGTGATCAAACAGGAGGGGGCAAGAGTGAACATTGACATTTTAGGATTCAGCGAACTAAAATGGATGGGATGGGTAAATTTAACTCAAATGACCATTATATCTACTATTGTGGACAAGAATCCCTTAGAAGAAACGGTGTAGAAATCATAGTCAACAAAAAAGTCCAAAATGCAGTACTTGGATGCAATCTCAAAACCAACAGAATGATCTCTGTTTGTTTCCAAGGAAACCATTCAATATCACAGTAATCCAAGTCTACGCCCTGACCAGTAATGCTGGTAATTCTTCAGTAATGAAGAAGCTGAAGTTGAATGGTTCTGTGAAGATCTACAAGACCTTCTAGAACTAACACCCCCAAAATATGTCCTTTTCATTATAGGGGGCTGGAATGCAAAAGTAGGAAATCAAGAGATACCTGGAGTAACAGGCAAGTTTGGCCTTGGAGTACAAAACAAAGCAGATCAAAGGCTAATAGAGCTTTGCCAAGCTTTGGTCATAGCAAACACCCTCTTCCAACAACACAAGTGAGGACTTTACACATGGACATCACCAGATGGTCAATACTGAAATCAGATTGATTATATTCTTTGCAGCCAAAGATGGAGAAGCTCTATACAGTCAGCAAAAACAAGACCAGAAGCTGACTGTGGCTCAGATTATGACCCCTTATTGCCAAATTCAGACTTAAATTGAAGAAAGTAGAGAAAACCACTAGATCATTCATGTATGACCTAAATCATATCCCTTATGATTATGTTAGGTAGGTAGAATAGGGAAAAGGAGTCCAAAATGGAGGTGGCTAAAAGACAAGGAAGGTCCGAGGACCAGAGTGAAGACTTCAGGCAGAACAAACAGAACAAACAACACTTCTGGCTAAGCCCAATTTGCATAGGGCAGGCCCAGGTGGAGGAAAAAACATATAAAAGGAGCAGCCAAAGCGCTTTCTCTCGGACTCTCTCTCCTGCATGCGTGCGCGCACTCTCTCTCTCTCTTTCTCTCTCTCTCTTTCTCCCTCCCCATGCACTCCTCCACTCTCTTCTCTTCGAGTCTTGGATTCTCCTGCTATCTTATAAATAAAATGGAGCTGTAACACTGATTTGCCTAAGAGCTGTAACATAGTTTGTCCTAGACCCGAGAGCTGTGATGTGCTGAGGGCTTTAATGTCCATTGCTCCAAATCTTTGTTGTGACGAGACAAAGAACCAAAGAACACACACTCGAGTGACATCTATGGGGCCGTGACTCGGATATAAACTGGCTGAAACAACCTCTGCGTGGAAGAGGCCAAGCACAACAGGAGCCCAACTCAGCGAAGCTCCCGCACTAGAAGCGGAAGGCGAAGAAACCCAGCAAAGGGGAAGGCCCATCGTGCTGGAAACCGGGACAGTGAAAAACGAACTCAGCAGAAAGCTCACGCAGCCCAGTCTCAGATTCCAGAAGACCTCCAGTTAAGGTAAGAGGTCCTCGCTCCTATGGCTGGAGGGACCTTTACAATCTCTCGTTTCTTGTTTCCTTGAACCTCCTGCAAACAGGCGGGCGGAAGGGGCACAATTGAGGGACTCTGGAGAGGCTGCTCCTCAGCATGTCCCAAAGGCGCTATCTGCTGAGTCCCAGTAGCTGTTACCCAAGCTGGTGGGGGTTCTTCTGTCCTTTCTCTTCTCTGTGCCAAAGATCAGACCAATGAAACTGTGAGCACCTGTCAGATATTTAGCAAATTTTCCAGTGGGCTATGAAGGGGATTCCTTGGCATGTTTTTCCCACTGCTTTTTCCTCCTGTCCTTCAGCTCTCTCCCAGGACTCAAGCCCAGCCAAAACTAGTGAAACTCAGGCTCTGATGTCTCATTGCAAAATTTCATTGAGAGACAAAGTGATAAGAGGTAGATTTGTTAGGATCCAGAGAGAAGCCACTCTTCAGGGTGTGAACCATTGCCGAGGGCAAGGGCTTCGGCCATGGTATTAGGCCTGGCTAGGTTTTGTGAGGGGATGGAATTCATATGCTAATGAGTGAGAGGATCATCCCAGCCATTGGGGAACCACCCACTCCTCCCTCTTTTGACCTTGTGCCTTGGAGCTGTCCTGCCACCTCTGGGTGTGTCTGTTGGTTTATAGATTGGGGATTAAGGTTTACTTGAATTTGACTTGTCATCTTGGACCCAATTGATTTTAATTGGTTTACATTATACCCTTGTGCTATGTCATTGTTTCAAAGGTTGTGCTCTGCCCCCTTCCCTCCTGTTTCATGCTCTTTTCCTGAGCCCCATCCAGACCCACAAGGCTGCCCCTACAATCTTCTAGAGAGACAACCAGAAAATAGTTGGGAAATACTCTATAATATCCAACCCCTAATCCTACCCAATACTGGTCACACTGGAGCTCTTGGGTACGCCCAAACTCCAGTCCGGGGGGGTCCCAGGAGGTCATCACGCCTTGACCTGCCTAGGGATCGGTCTTCGAAAGGTTGTCACGCCTCAACCTGTTCAGGGATCCTTTAGTCCCAGGGGTCCCAGGAGGTCGTCACACCTCGACCTGCCCAGGGACCCAATCCTCGGGAGGCCATCACGCCTCAGCCTGCCTGGGGATCTGCACCCTGACCCGGGGAGGCCTGGCTCTCAGGTTGCAACAGTTCTGGGTAGGATAAGCTTCAGAAAGACTCACCCCTAAGGAAGTCCAACCATGGAAACATAAAGAAGCCTATTACCTGTGGGACTGTGCCCAGTCTCAGCAATAACTCAGGAGCCCAATGAGAACCCCATTGCCTTTCTGGAGAGGCTTAAAAGAGGTACTCCAAAAGTTTACCAACCTGGACTTAGACTCTTAAGAGGGATGGGTGATTTTAAAGGACAAATTCCTGTCCCAATGTGCATCAGATATCAGAATTAAGTTACAGCAGCTACAACAGCAGGACCCTGCTGCCTCTTTAGATGAGATGGTCCAGACAGCCACCAATAACTTTTATAACAGAACAGGAGAAGGAGGCCAAGGCCCAGGAGAAGGAGAGAAAGAAAGAGACAAGGCATGCCCAGATGCTGGCCGCCTTCCAGAGAAGCCCTATGGCAAACCCCGAGTCCTTGAGGGACAAGGCATGAGACAGACGCCTGATCTGTAGACAGGTGGGGCATTGGGCCAAAGAGTGTCCAAACCATGACAAGTCTCCTAGAACAGTTTGCCACAAATGCCATCAACTGGGACATTGGGTGGCACTCTGCCCTTGGGACCCAAGAGCCTCAAGGTCAAGCGCCAAGCCTACCCTCACGATGGTTCAAGAGGACTGAAGCGGCCCGCTCCAGCCAGCCCGCCTGTCACAGATAACCTTCACAGGGCTGGAGCCAAGGGTGCAACTGGATGTGGCAGGTAGGTCCGAGAATTTCTTGGTTGACACAGGGGCTGCCTACTCTGTCTTGATCTCCTACTCCAGAGCCTTCTCCTCCCAAACCTGTACCATTTTGTGTGCTACAGGAAAAGCAACTACTAAAGGATTCACCCAAGCACTTCTTTGTTGCTGAGATGGACAAATATTTTCCCACCAGTTTCTGGTGGTCCCTGAGTGTCCTACCCCCTTATTGGGAAGAGATATACTCACTAAACTGGGGACCACCCTTGTGATGGGAAGTTTTTCAGCCCCTAGAACTCTACAGCTCCTGGTTACTACTGAAGAACCCATTACACCTTCACTAGAGAGGGACCAAAAACTATGGGAAGACAAAATTAACCCCCAGGTGTGGGATCAGGGGATTCCTGGATGAGGCCACCAAGCTGAACCAGTCATCATTGTCCTCTGAGATCCCACTCGGTTTCCTAACCGGAAACAATATCCTCTCAAAAGAGAGGCTGGGGACTTACCTGGGAGTTCAGATTACACACGGGTCCAGGAGGCAGTCCTCTGATCGGGCAAAAGGAATCCTCCAGTTGCCCTCCCCCACAACTCGAAAACAGTTGCGAGCTTTCCTGGGGCTAGCTGGTTATTGTAGAATCTGGATAACCAACTATGGTCTAATTGCCCAGCCCTTATACGAAAACTTAAAGGGACGAGATGATTCAATCCCACTGATGTGGGGAACTCCTCAAAAGGAGGCAGAGGCTACACTAAAACAGGCCTTAACTCAGGCACCTGCCTTGAGGTTGCCAGACCCAGAAAAAGCATCCCAACTTTATGTCCATGAAAGAGAGGGAATAGCCTTGGGAGTGTTAACTCAAAGGTTGGGATCTGAGCCCCAGCCTGTAGCTTACTTATCCAAGAGGCTGGATCCAACTTTCCGAGGTTGGCCCCCCCTGCCTTCGAAATCTTGCAGCTATTGCAATCATGATAGAAAATGCTTTAAAACTCTCCTTTGGGGGCAAACTAACTATTTTTACCAGCCACCAAGTAAAACAACTCCTAAATGGGAGAGGCCATTTATGGATGTCTGATCAAAGAATCCTCAGATATCAAGTAATGCTGATGGAAAATCCAGGCCTCACTATATCCCCTTGTGAGGTTCTTAACCCAGCCACCCTCCTACCTACCCCCGAGGGCTCTCTCCCTTTTCACTCTTGTCTAGAAATCTTGGACCCCTGGACAAAACCCCGAGAGGGATTGTCAGAAGATCCTCTGACCAATCCTGAGGAAATCTGGTACACTGATGGAATCAGCTTTGTCTTGGATGGAAAAAGAAGAGCCGGGTATGCAGTAATCTCCAATTTTGAGACCATAGAGGCTAAGCCTCTGCCACCAGGTACTTCAGCCCAATTAGCTGAGCTCATAGCCCTGACTTGAGCTTTAGAGCTGGGAAAAGGAAAAAGAATAGCCATTTACACTGACTCCAAGTATGCCTTTCTGGTGCTACATGCACATGCGGCTGTTTGGAAAGAAAGGGGCCACTTGACCACCTGAGGGTCCCCAATCAAATATGGTGATCAGGTTCTTCGACCCTTGGAGGCAGTCCACCTGCCTACTGAGGTTTCAGTCTCCCACTGTAAAGGACACCAAAAAGGGAACATGGAAGTGACACAAGGGAACCAAGCAGCTGATCAGGCAGGTAAGATTGCAACATTACAGAACCATGACCTAATAGGGATTGCCACCTAAGTTCCACAGACTAATTTGCCAGAAACTCCTTCATATACTGAAGGTGAGACTCTTAAAGCTAAGAGCGAGGGCTTTCAAGAAGATCATATGGGGTGGTTCCGAAAGGAGGGACTCCTTTTTCTGCCTGGAAACCTCCAATGGAAGTTGGTTAACTCCTTACATGCCACTACTCATTTAGGAGAAAAGGCCCTCCACAGATTACTAGAAAGGTCCTTCAGAGGAACAGGCCTCCAAACAACTATAAGACAGGTGGTCTCCTCTTGTCCCATTTGCCAATTAAATAACCCTCAAGGAACTTGAAGACCCCAGCTGGCCCAGCCCGTCCAACAACGTGGGGCCTACCCAGGAGAGGACTGGCAGATGGACTTCACCCAGATGCCAGTTTCTCAAGGGTATAAATACCTATTAGTTATGATAGATACATTCACAGGATGGATTCAAGGCTTTCCCACCCGGACCGAGAAGGTTGAGGAGGTAGTTAAAAAACTGCTCCATGAAATCATTCCAAGATTTGGTCTGCCCAGGTCATTACAAAGTGACAATTGGACATCATTTACTTCTAAGGTCACCCAAGGAGTCTCGAAAGCATTGGGCATTACTTATTATCTCCATTGTGCCTGGAGGCCTCAATCTTCAGGAAAAGTAGAAAGAGCCAATCAATTCTTAAAATCAGCAATAAAAAAGATAACCCAGGAGACCTCCCTGGGATGGAAGGAGGCTTTACCAATAGCTCTCCTCCGTACCCGCATTGCCCCTAAGGAACAGGTTGGTCTTAGTCCTTATGAGATGCCATATGGGAGACCTTTTGTTTATGTCAATGGCCTCTTCCTAGATCCAGAGGTTCACATCCTCCAGTCTTATACCATGGCCATTGGGCAATTCCAACAGGATATACGCTTGTGGGGTATGAACCAGGACCCAAAAGATTATAAAGAGTCACCACTATATGCTCCAGGAACTCAAGTCCTAATTAAAGTCTGGAAAGATGGGTCCCCAAAGGCTCAACTCCAGCCCACATGGAAGGGCCCCGACCCTGTAATACTTTCTACCCCCACAGCAGTCAAGGTACCAGGAAATGACTCCTGGATTCACTACTCATGAATCAAGCCATGGAAGAAAACAGAAGAGGACACTCGATACACCTTTGAGCCCCTGGGAGATCTCAAATACCTATTCAAAACTACCAATGAGTGCCATTCTAATGAAGACCCCCCAAAATCTGGTTTCTGGGGATAAGATTTCTCAGGATAACTCTAAGGAGCCAACACAGCTTGACAGAGACTGTACTCCAAGACAGACAGGATATAGATCTTCTGATCCCTGAACAAGTAGGGACTTGAGCTATCCTGGCGATGTGAATTTAAAATTGACTAATGTCCCTACTAGTCCTTGTTATGCTATATTGATGATGCTTATGATTATTCTATGTACTGTCAATTGTCTAACCTGTTTTGTCTCTGCCCAGGTCAACCAGCTACAACATGCAGTGCCAGTTCTACAAAGATATAAAACTACAGCTGACCATGGAAAATATCACACACACCCTTGGACACCGCTATAAGGACTCTGAGGCTTGAGACTAGCAAGAGGGGGAGGCCCAATACCCCTCGCCGTCCCAGTTCAGCAGGAAGTAGCCAGAAAGACCTCGACGCCCCTATTCCCAAAGAATTGGGCCTCCCATCTCTTGAGGGGGAATGTTAGGTAGGTAGAATAGGGAAAAGGAGTCCAAAATGGAGGTGGCTAAAAGACAAGGAAGGTCCGAGGACCAGAGTGAAGACTTCAGGCAGAACAAACAGAACAAACAGCACTCCTGGCTAAGCCCAATTTGCATAGGGCAGGCCCAGGTGGAGGAAAAAACATATAAAAGGAGCAGCCAAAGCGCTTTCTCTCGGACTCTCTCTCCCGCATGCATGTGCGCGCACTCTCTTTCTCTCTCTCTCTTTCTCCCTCCCCATGCACTCCTCCACTCTTCTCTTCGAGTCTTGGATTCTCCTGCTATCTTATAAATAACATGGAACTGTAACACTGATTTGCCTAAGAGCTGTAACACGGTTTGTCCAAGACCCGAGAGCTGTGATGCTCGGAGGGCTTTAATGTCTGTTGCTCCAAATCTTTGTTGTGATGAGACAAAGAACTGAGGAACATACACTCGAGTGACAATTATACAGTAGAAGTGACAAATAGATTCAAGGGATTAGATCTGATAGACAGAGTGCCTGAAGAACTATGGACGGAGATTTGTGACATTGTATAGGAGGCAGTGATCAAGACCATTCCCAAGAAAAACATACAAAAAAGCAAAATGGTTGTGTGAGGAGGTGTTACATAGCTGAGAAAAGAAGAGAAATAAAAGGCAAAGGAGAAAGGGAAAGATATACCTATTTGAATGCAGAGTTCCAAAGAATAGCAAGGAGAGATAAGAAAGCCTTTCTCAGTGATCAGTGCAAAGAAATAGAGGAAAACAATAGAATGGGAAAGACTAGAGATCTCTTCAAGAAAACAGAGGTGACAAGGGAAAATTTCATGCACAGATGGGCATAATAAAGGACAAAAATGGTATGGACCTGACAGAAGCAGAAGTTATTAAGAAAAGATGGCAACAATACACAGAAGAACTATACAAAAAAGATCTTTATGACTCAGTAACCACCGTGGTGTGATCAGTCACCTAAGCCAGACATCCTGGAATGTGAAGTCAAGTAGGCCTTAGGAAGCATCACTACGAACAAAGCTAGTGGAGTTGAAGGAATTCCAGTTGAGCTATTTCAAATTCTAAATGGTGATGCTGTGAAAGTGCTGCACTCAATATGCCAGCAAATTTGGAAAACTCATCAGTGGCCACAGTACTGGACAAGGTCAGTTTTCATTCCAATTCCAATGAAAGGCAATTCCAAAGAATGTTCAAACTACCACACAGTTGCAGTCATCTCACACGCTAGCAAAGTAATGCTTGAGTAATTCTCCAAGTCATGCTTCAACCATATGTGCACTGTGAAATTCCAGATGTTCAAACTGGATTTAGAAAAGGCAGAGAAACCAGAGATCAAATTGCCAACATCTGCTGGATCATTGAAAAAACAAGAGAGTTCCAGAAAAACATCTACTTCTGCTTTTTTGCCTACACCAAAGCCTTTGACTGTGGATCACAATAAACTGTGGAAAATTCTGAGAGATGGGAATACCAGACCACCTGACCTGACTCCTGAGAAATCTGTATGCAGGTCAACAAGTAACAGTCAGAACTGGACATGGAACAACACATTGGTTCCAAATAAGGAAAGGAGTACATCAACACTGTATATTGTTACCCTGCTTATTTAACGCATATGCAGAGTTCAGTTCAGTTCAGTCACTCGGTCATGTCTGACTCCTTGTGACCCCCATGAATTGCAGCACGCCAGGCCTCCCTGTCCATCACCAAGTCCTGGAGCTTACCCAAACTCATGTCCATTGAGTTGTTGATGCCATCCAGCCATCTCATCCTCAGTCGTCCCCTTTTCCTCCTGCCTTAAATCCCTCCCAGCATCAGGGTCTTTTCCAATGAGTCAATTTACATGCAGAGTACATCATGCCAAATGCTGGACTGGATGAAATACAAATTGGAATCAAGATTGCCAGGAAAAATAACAATCACCTCAGATATGCAGATGACACCACCATTATGGCAGAAAGTGAAGAAGAACTAAAGATTTTCTTGATGAAAGTGAAAGAGGAGAGTGAAAAAGTTGGCTTAAAACTCAATGTTCAGAAAACTAAAATCATGGCATCCAGTCCCATCCCTTCATGGCACAAAGATGGGGAAACGATGGAAACAGTGAGAGACTTCATTTTTGTGCTCCAAAATCACTGTAGATGGTGACTGCAGCCATGAAATTAAAAGATGCTTGCTCCTTGGAAGAAAAGCTATGACCAACCTGGACAGCATATTAAAAAGCAAAGCGATTACTTTGCAACAAAGATCTGTCTAGTCAAAGCTATGGTTTTTCCAGTAGTCATGTATGGATGTGAGAGTTGGACTATAAAGAAAGCTGAGTGCTGAAGATTTGATGCTTTTGAACTGTGATGTTGGAGAAGACTCTTGAGAGTCCCTTGGACTGAAAGGAAATCAAACCAGTCAATCCTAAAGGAAATCAGTCTTGAATATTCATTGGAAGGACTGATGCTGAAGCTGAAGCTCCAAAACTTTGGCCACCTGATACAAAGAACTGACTTTGAAGAGACCCTGATGCTGTGAAAGATTGAAGGTGGGAGGAGAAGGAGGGACAACAGAGGATCAGATGGTTGGATGGAATCACCAACACAATGGACAAGATTTTGAGTGAGCTCTGGGAATTGGTGATAGGGAAACCTGGCTTGCTGCAGTCTATATGGTTGCAAAGAGTCAGACACCACTGAGTGACTGACCTGAACTGAATATATCTTGCTCAAGGACATGTTTCTCCTTCTTAAGAACCTTCTGACTAATCGTGTTATCTTAAAATGTAAGTCATGAGAATGGCTCTATTTTTAGTAACCAATTGAAAAGGTATATAAGGCTTTGAGAACACTGGGGAGTGGGGCACTCTCTGTCCCCTTCTGATGGCTGTGTCAGAAATTTTCCTTATCCTTTTTATACTTTAATAAAACTCTGTTACATGAAAGCTCTGGGTGATTAAGCCTTGTTCCTGGTCCCGAAGCTAAATTCTCTTCCTTAGAAATCACAAGTCTGACACTGTTCACCATAAGCTATCATCTGTGTACATACATACAATGGAATATAACTGATTATTTAGGAGGAAATTCTGTCATTCATGACAAGGTATATAGACCTTGAGGGCCTTATGCCAAGTGAAATGTCAGACATAGCATACTGTATGATCTCACTTATATATGGAAACTACAATCAACCAAACTCAGAAACAGACAGCAGATTGGTCATTGCTAGAGGTGGGAGAAATCAGTTCAGTTCAGTTCAGTCGCTCAGTCATGTCTGACTCTTTGCTACCCCATGGACTGCATCAAGCAAAAAGGGAGAAGACTCAAATCAATAAAATTAGAAATGAAAAAGGTGAAGTTACAATAGATTACACAGGAATACAAAGGATCATAAGAGAATACTATGAGCAACTTTATGCCAATAAAATGGACAACTTGGAAGAAATGGACAAATTCTTAGAAAAGTATAACCTTCTAAAACAGAACCAGGAAGAAATAGAAAATATGAACAGAC
This sequence comes from Bos mutus, assembly GCF_027580195.1. Lineage (NCBI taxonomy): Eukaryota > Metazoa > Chordata > Mammalia > Artiodactyla > Bovidae > Bos > Bos mutus. Next base: position 20,434,505 of record NC_091621.1, on the reverse strand, counting down.
CGATTACAAGCACAGAAATCGAAACTGTAATAACAAATCTTTCAATAAACAGAAGCCCAGGGCCAGATGGCTTCACCAGCAAATTCTACCGTAAGTTTCAAGAAAAGCTAACACATTCTCTGCTCAAACTCTTTCAGAAAATTGAGGAGGAAGGAAAACTCTCAATCTTATTCTGCTGCTGCTGCTGCTGCTGCTAAGTCGCTTCAGTCGTGTCCGACTCTGTGATACCCCATAGACAGCAGCTCACCAGGCTCTCCTGTCCCTGGGATTCTCCAGGCAAGAACACTGGAGTGGGTTGCCATTTCCTTCTCCAATGCATGAAAGTGGAAAGTGAAAGTGAATTCCCTCAGTCGTATCTGACTCTCAGCGACCCCATGGACTGAAGCCTACCAGGCTCCTCCATCCATGGGATTTTTCAGGCAAGAGTACTGGAGTGGGTTGCCATTGCCTTCTCTGCAATCTTATTCTACAAGGCCACAATCACTCTGATACCAAAACTAGACAAAGATGCCGCCAAAAAAACAAAACAAAACAAAACAGGCTAATATCACTGATGAACATAGATGCAAAAATCCTCAACACAATTCTAGCAAATAGAATCCAACAACACATTAAAAAGATCATATATCATAACAAATGCATCCCAGGGATGCAAGGATTCTTCAGTACAAGCAAATTAATCAATGTAATTTGTTAATTTGTTACCAAATTAACAAATTGAAAGATAAAAACCAAATGATTATATCAGTAGATGAAGAGAAAGACTTTGACAAAATTCAACACCCGTTTATGATAAAAGCTCTCCAGAAAGTAGGCATAGAAGGAATATAAACAGTGTTAGTCAGTCATGTCCAATTCTTTGTGGCCCCATGGACTGTAGACTCCTCGGTCTATGGAATTCTCCAGGCAAGAATATTGATGTGGATACTCATTTCCTACTCCAGGGGAATCTTCCAGACCCAGGGATTGAACCTGTGTAGCTTGCATCTTTTGCACTGGCAGGTGGATTCTTTACCAGTAGCACTACTTTGGAAGCCCCTAGAAGGATTATGAAAGTGAAAGTGAAAGTGTTAGTCACTCAGTCATGTCCAACTCTTCGTGAGCCCATGAACTGTAGCCTGTCAGGCTCCTCTGTTCATGGGATTCTCCAGGCAAGAATACTGGAGCGGGTTGCCATTTCCTTCTAGAGGGGATCTTCCTGACCCAGGGATCAAAACCAGGTTTCCTGTACTGCAGGTAGATTATTTACCATCTGAGCCACTAGGGAAGCCCTTAAAAGGAATATACCTCAGCATAATAAAGGCCATATATGACAAACCCACAGAAACCATTATCCTCAATGTTGAAAAATTGAAAGTATTTCCTCTAAATTCAGGAACAAGAGTGCCCACTCTCACCACTATTTTTCAATATGGTGGAAGTTTTGGAAGTTCTAGCCACAGTAATCAGAGAAGAAAAAGAAATAAAAGGAATCCAGATTGGAAAAGAAGTAAAACTCTCACTGTTTGCAGATGACATGATTTTCAAAGAAAATCCTAAAGATGCCACCAAGAAGTACTAGAGCTAGTCAATGAATATAGTAAATTCACAGGATATAAAATTAATTCACAGAAATCTCTTGCATTCCTATACAGTAAAATGAAAAATCAGAAAGAGAAATTAAGGAAACAATCCCATTCGCCATTGCAACAAAAAGAATAAAATACTTGGAAATTAATTTCCCTAAAGAGATGAAGACCTGTTTGCAGAAAACTTTAAGACACTGATGAAAGAAATTAAAAAATGACCCAAACAAATGGAGAGATATACCATGTTCTTGGATTGGAAGAATCAATGTAGTGAACGTGACTATACCACCCAAAGCAATCTATAGATTCAGTGTAATACCAATCAAACTACCAATGGTATTTTTCACAGAACTAGAACAAATAATTTCACAACATTTATGGAAACACAACAGACCCTGAAAGGCCAAAGCAATCTTGAGAAAGAAGAATGGAACTGGAGGAATCAACCTACCTGACTTCAGACTATGCTACAGCCATCAAGACAGTATGGTACTAGCATGAAAACAGAAATATAGACCAATGGAGGAAAACAGAAAGCCTGGAGATAAATCCATGCACCTATGAGCACCTTATCTTTGACAAAGGAGGCAAAATCATACCATGGAGAAAAAACAGTCTCTTCAACAAGTGGTACTGGGAAAACTGGTCTGCTACATGTGAAAAAATGAAATTAGAACACCTCCTAACACCGTACACAAAAATAAACTCAAAATGGATTAAAGACCTAAATGTAAGACCAGATACTATAAAAACTCTTAAGGAAAAAAATAGCATAACACTCTCTGACATAAATCACAACAAGATTTTCTATGACCCACTTCCTACAGTAATACAAATAAAAACAAAAATAAACAATGGGACCTAATTAAGCTTAAAAATTGTTTCTTTCTTGTTTTTTAATTCACAATGAAAGAAACTATAAATAAGGTGAAAAGACAACCCTGAGACTGGAAGAAAATAATAGTAAATGAAACAACTAACATAGAATTAATCTCTAAATTATACAAGCATCTCATGCAGCTCTTTATCAGAAACCAAACAGCTCAATCAAAAAGTGAGCAGAAGACCTAAAACATTTCTACAAAGAAGACATACAGATAGCTAATAAACACAGGAACATATGCTCAACATCACTCATTATTAGAGAAATGCAAATCAAAACTACAACATGATATCTCACACTGCTCAAAATGGCTATCATCAAAAGTCTACAAACAATAAATGCTGGAGAGGGTGTGAAAAAAAGAGAACCCTCTTACACTGTTGGTGGGAATGCAAACTAATACAGACACTATGGCAAACAGTATGGAGATAACTTAAAAAGATAGGAATAAAGCCACCATATGAACCAGCGATCCCACTGGGGTGGGGCATACACCCCAAAGAAACCAGAATTGAAAGAGACACATGTACTCCAGTGTTCACTGCAGCACTATTTATGATAGCTTGGACATGGAAGCAACCTAGATGTCCATCAACAGACGAATAGATAAGGAAGTTGTGGTACATATACACAATGGAATATTACTCAGCTCTAAAAAGGAACATATTTGAGTCAGTTCTAATGAGGTAGATGAACCTACAGAGTGAAGTAAGAAAAAGGAAGACAAATATTGAATATTAATGCATATATATGGAATCTAGAAATATAGTACTGACAACCTACTTTCAGGGCAGCTAAGGAGACACAGTTATTTTGGACCCAGTGGGGGAAGGAGAGGGAGGGATGATACAACAGAATAACACTGAAACATATACATTACCATATGTAAAATAGGTAGACAGTGGGAATTTGATGTATGACACAGGGAAGCCAAAGTCAGTGCTCTGTCCTGACTGTGACAACCTGGAGGGATAGGGTAGGGAGGGAAGTGGGAAGAGGGTTCAGGAGGGATGGGACATATGTCTACCTAATGCTGATTCATGTTGATATGTGGCAAAAACCATCACAATATTGTAACATAATTATCCTTTAATTAAATATATATATATATATAATATCAGATCAGTCACTCAGTCGTGTCCGACTCTTTGCGACCCCATGAACTGCAGCATGCCAGGCCTCCCTGTCCATCACCAACTCCCGGAGTTCACTCAGACTCACATCCATCGAGTCAGTGATGCCATCCAGCCATCTCATTCTCTGTCGTCCCCTTCTCCTCCTGCCCCCAATCCCTCCCAGCATCAGAGTCTTTTCCAATGAATCAACTCTTCGCATGAGGTGGCCAAAGTACTGGAGTTTCAGCTTTAGCATCATTCCTTCCAAAGAAATCCCAGGGCTGATCTCCAGTATAAAATGGTGAAAGACATGAATATTTCATTGAGGAGGATTTGAAGATGGCAAATAAGTACATGGAAACGTGTTCAAAATAATTAGTTACTACAGAAATTAAAACTACAATGAGATATAAGTCAACACATATTAATATGACTAAAGTGAAAAACAATAGCAAGTAAAAGTGGGATACATTGAATGGATGCTAGTATTCTTTCTGTAATACTATAGTTTTGCAAGATGTTAGCATCAGAAAAACTATACAAGAGGTACAACATGTCTGCCCTTCACCATTCTCATAATTGTATGTGAACCTATAATCATTACAATAAAAAATGCATCAAATGTACCAGTACCCCTTGTTTTTTTGCACTTTCCTTTATTTCACTTTGCAGATACTATGGTTTTTGCAAATTGAACATTTGTGGCAATCCTGAGTCTGGCAAGTCTATTGGCACTTTTGCTTTTTATTTTAAAAGCATTTGCTCATTTAGTGTTTGTCATGTCACATTTGGTAAATTCTCACATATTTTAAACTTTAAAATTATTACTAAATTTGTTATGGCAACCTGTGATCTTTAATGTTACAATTGCAATTGTTTTGGGGTGCCATAAACCACACCCTTATAATATGGAGAACTTAATAAAAGTTGTGTGTATTCTGACTGCTCCACTGACTGACTAGTCTCCCATCTCTCTTCCTTTCTTCAGGCCTTCCTATTCCCTTTGAGACAAAAATACCGAAATTAGGTAAATTAGTTACCCTATACAGAGAAGGCAATGGCACCCCACTCCAGTACTCTTGCCTGGAAAATCCCATGGACGGAGGAGCCTGGTAGGCTCCAGTCCATGGGGTCGCTAAGAGTTGGACACGACTGAGCAACTTCACTTTCACTTTTCACTTTCATGCATTGGAGAAGGAAATGGCAACCCACTCCAATGTTGTTGCCTGGAGAATCCCTGCCATCTATGGAGTCGCACAGAGTCAGACACGACTGAAGCGACTTAGCAGCAGCAGTAGCAGCAGCAGTTACCCTATAATGGCCTTTGAGTGCTCAAGTGAAAAGAGGTGCACGTCTTTCTCTTTAAATAAAAAACTATAAATGATTATTCTTAGTGAGGAAGGCATGGCAAGAGCTGAGATAGGCTTAAAGCTAGGTCTCTTGCATCAAATACTAAGCTACGTAGTGAACGTAAAGAAAAAGTTCTTGATGGAAATTAATAGCGCTACTCCAGTTAACACATGAATGATAAGTCAAACAGTCTTACTGCTGATACAGAAAAAGTTTTAGTGGTCTGGATAAAAGATCAAACTAGCCACAATATTTCCCTGAGCCAAAGTCTTATCCAGAGAAAGACCATTAACTCTCTTCAATGTTTTGCTATGAAGGTTGGAAGAGATGAGGAAACTGAAGAAGAAACGTTTGAAGGTAGCAGAGGTTGGTTCATGAAAGAGGCAAAGCAGCCATTTCCATAACATGAAAATACAAGGTGAAGTAGCAAGTGCTGATTTAGAAGCTACAGTAAGTTATCCAAAAGATCTCACTAATATAATTAATGAAGGTGGCTACACTAAACAACAGATTTTAAATGTAGATGAAACACATTTCCCTTGGAAGAAGATGCCATCCGACTTTCAGAGCTTGAGAGGAGAAGTCAAGGCCTGGCTTCAAAGCTTCAAAGTACAGATTGACTCTCTTGTTAGGGGCTAATGCAACTGGACTTGAAGCCAGAGCTCATGACCATTCCAAAAAACCTAAGGCTCTCTTAAGAAGTATACTAAATCTACTCTGTCTGTGCTCTATAAATGGACAACAAAGCCTGGATGACAACACATCTGTTTACAACATGGTTTACTGAGCATTTTAAGCCCACTACTGAGACCTACTGCTCAGAAAAAAAGGTTCCTTTTAAAATATTCCTACTCATTGACAATGAACCTGGTCACCTTAGGGTTCTGATGTATTCAATACAATGAATTTAATGTTACTTTCACACCTATTACCACCACACCTATTCTGCAATTCATGCATCAGGGAGTAATTTTGACTTTCAAGTTCTACCCTTTAAGAAATATGCAGATAGTGATTCCTTTGATGGATCTGGGCAAAGTCAAATGAAAACCTTCTGGAAAAATTTCACCATTCTAGGTGCAATTAAAAACATTTGTGATTCATGGGGAAGATTCAGAATATCAATACAAACAGAAATTTACAAAAGGTTGATTCCAACCCTCATGGATAACTTGGAGGGGTTCAAGACTTCCTCGGTGGAAAAAGTAACTGCAAATGTGGCAGAAATAGCAAGAGAACTAGAAATAGAATCTGAAGAAGTGACTGAACTCATGATAAAATAAATGAGCATTTGCTGTTAATGAATAAGCAAAGAAAGTATTTTCTTGACATGTAATCTACTCTGGGTGAAGATGCTGTGAAGGTTGTTGAAATGATAACAAAGGATTTAGAATATTATATCAATTTAGTTGATAAAGGAGCAGTAGGGTTTGCGAGGCTTGATTCCAATTTTGAAAGAAGTTCTATTGTGGTTACAGTGCTATCCAAAAGCATGGCGAGCCACAGAGAAATTATTCGTGAAAGGAAGGGTCAATCAAGGGGCAAACTTCACTGTTGTCTTATTTTGAGAAATTGCCACAGCCACTCTAAGTTTCAGCAACAACTACCCCGATCAGTCAGCAGTGATCAATATTAAGGCAAGACTCAGCACCAGCAAAAAAGATTATGATTCTCCAAAGGTTCAGATGATGGTTGGCATCTTTTAGCAGTAAATTATGTATTAATTAAGACATATGCACTGTATTTGAAGGGGCTTTCCTGGTGGCTCAGCAGTAAAGAATCCACCTGCAGAGTAGGAGCCACAGGAGACATAGGTTTGATCCCTGGGTCTGGAAGATCCCCTGGAAGAGGACACGGCAACTCACTCCTGTATTCCTGCCTGAAGAATCCCATGGACAGAGGGGCCTGGATGGCTACAGTCCATGGGGTTGCAAAGTGTTGGACACAATTGTGACTTAGCATGCATGCACATTGCATTTTAAATATAATGCTACTGCACACCTAATAGACTATATTATATGCATAACTTTTATGTGCACTGCTAAGTTGCAAAGTCACTTCAGTCATGTCCAACTCTGTGCGACCCCATAGATGGCAGCCTACCAGGCTCTCCCATCCCTGGGATTCTCCAAGCAATAACACTGGAGTGGATTGCCATTTCCTTGTCCAATGCATGCATGCATTCTAAGTCACTTCACTCATATCTGACTCTGTGACCCCATGGACAGCAGCCTACCAGGCTCTTCTGTCCACAGGATTCTCCAGGAAAGAATACTGGAGGGGGTTGCCATTTCCTTCTCCAAAATAAGGGCAATGGCAACTAACTCTGCAGCTGTGAAAATTTTATGAAATAATTAACATCAAGAAGGATCTGACAGGGAAGTGGTTATCACAATTGTTATTGAGTAGTTTCCCAACTAATACATTTATTTTAAAGAATAGCTTTATCCTACTAGAATAAAGGATAAAATACAACATTCAGATAATCAAAACTTTCATTTTTTTCACCAGAGTGAGAGTTACCAGTATGAACAAATATATACCCAGGTTCAAATCAGTCAGAATGTTTTGAAATAGAATTGTTTTGTTTCTATTGAGGCTTGACACTCTAATATTTAGGTAAGATTTCTTGAATATTATTTTACCTATTTTGGGGCTTCCCGGCTCAGTGGTGAAGACTCCACTTACCAATGCAGGAGATATGGGTTTGATCCCTGGGTTGGGAAGATCCCCTGGAGTCAGGATATGGCAACCCACCCAGTATTCTTGCCTGGAAAATTCCATAGACAAGGGAGCCTTGTGGGCTATAGTCCATGGCATCGCAAAGAGTTGGACCTGACTGAGTGACTGAGCACAGATGCATTTTACCTATTTATGTCATATAAATCATGATTTCTATCAACAATTCTATTAGAAAACATTTCTTTTTGGTAACTTGCTATTTGGTGGGCAAGGTCTTTGCAGTGGCACAATTGGTAAAGAAGACCTACATAAAATGTGACACAAGGTGTCATGTGACTTTTGCCATTTGTGACTTTTTTAAGCCCTTGGCCCTCCCTCTGTCACTGATGCTAATGGAAAAATTTTATAACTGTAATCTCAGTTGAGACAGGGGTGACAGGGAAAAAGTCTAGATTTGAAAAACAAGCATTCATGTAACATTTTTAACAGATGACAAGTTCTAAGAATACAGTCTTCTTTGACTTACACTGGGCTTCTTTCAGGGTCCCAGAAAGTTGGATAGAAAGTTTTGTTTCCTTCTTAAGAATCATTTTTTAAAGAAGCCAAGAAAGGTAGAAATCTGTAGACTATGTATTCAATATGATAAATTTAAGCTTGAATTTGGAATGTGAAAAGTAGGTTATCTTTTATACTCTATGCTTTGATAAGATTATATAAGCACTTATCACTTTTCCACTTTTTTAAGACTTTGTAAGGATAGGCTAGAAACAAATATGCCAGGAGACAAAATTTACTCAATTTTCTTCCCTGTTGAACAGATTGAAAGAATAATTGTTTCTAGTGACTCACCATATAGATGAGTCTTGATAACTCAAGGAAACCAGATTTTTGTCAGGTCTAGTTTATGGGAAAGATACACAGAACCATAGGCCTGGGCTTTTATATCAGTCCAACAGTGGACTTATAATCACTGTAAAGTTGGCCCTGGAACAATGTAGGGTTTAGGGCTGCCAACTCTGAGCAGTGGAAAATCCACCTATAACATATAGTTAGCCCTCCTTAGACACAGTTCAGTTCCTCTGTATCTATGGTTCCATACCTACAGATCCAACCAGCTAGGAAATATGTAGTACTGTAATATTTATTGTTTAAAAAAAGGGGGTGTATGTGGACCTGTACAGTTCAAACCCATGCTGTTCAAGGGGCAACTGTATCTGTCATGTAGAAACAAGTTAATTGGAAGAAATGCTAGGAATCTAAACAAAGGATGTCATGTAAAGAAAGATGTTAAATAGCCATCAGTGACATATTTTCATATGCCAAATGAAATATAGAATTAACTTAATTATACATATAGGTTAAAGTAAGAAGTAGATTTATCTTTCTCTTTTCAGGTATAAATCAACCTGGCAAAGGAAATGCAATGATTATGTAGAGTATCAAAAACACTAAGCACTGCTTGCCTGAGAAGGAAGGGATTTATAATTTGGTAATATTCAGGTCAAACAATGCTGAAGGCTGATTTTTATGTTAAATACCTTTTCCTATAAAAGGGTAGTTGTACTTAAAATTTATAGCATTGATTATAGAAGCAAAGAGGATAATGCCTAAGAAAAACATGTCAGGATAACCATCAGCTCCATCATATTAAAGCAGCATATAGCTGTTTTATAGATTTATTGTAATAGTTTTAAAAGGTCATTTAAATATGAAGATAATCGTCAGGCTTGGCCCTTTAAGAATTTGCTTTTAGCAAAGTACGTTAAGACTTATGTTAATGGAATTTCCAGGACCATGCTTCTAGTTAGATTTAGACCCCTTCAATATTTTTAACCTTTTACTATGATCTCTGGGTTTGAAAGTGGTGACTCCATTTCACTCTGAGACCAGTCCTGCTAATATTCTGCCCCAATGGGCAGCCTCCTCATGGAATAGAATAAAGGTCTAAGAATCAAAATACCTCACTTTCTAAAAGAAATTCTGGTTTTTAAAAATCCCCTTCTATTTTCTTAAGTATACTTGTATGTGTCACACTATGCAGCATTATTTTCAGTTTTAATAGAAAAATTACCATTGATAATATACTTATAAATATTCAAAGTTCAGAAACCGGGAAAATAGAACACAAGTCTGAAAATCTCATCTTGATGTTTCAGCAGGTGGTTCTGGATTTTCTCGGCTCTACCAAGACTCTCACAGTATTAATTTTCATTTCCATTGTGCATTTCTCTCTCACAGTTGCTCAGTCGTGTCTGTCTCTTTGCGAACACATGGACTATAGCCTGCCAGGCTCCTCTGGCCATGAAATTCTCAAGGCAAGAATACTGAAGTGGGTTGCCATTTCCTTTTCCAAGGGATCTTCCCAACCCAGGGATCAAATCCAGGTCTCTCACATTGTAGGCAGATTCTTCACTGTCTGAATCACCACAGAAACCCTTCATTATGCATTACATAAAGGAAAGTAACAGTAATTCTAAGTAAAAGGATGTTTAAAAAAAGAAACTAGCCCATTAACAGAACATGTGAGCGTGTGTGTGTGTGTGTGTGTGTGTGCATGCTTAGAAATTGTAATCATCCTATACAAAGGAAATAATCACTTTACTGGGGAAGAATTATGTTGTACAGAGATTCCTGGTTGAAGATAGGTGGTCCTAGAAAGTCCGATGAGACATGAGCAGTTACTTCCAGGTCATCTGGGACAAAGCTTGCTTTGTCTGCATGTAGAGGCAGGGTCCAATATCTCACACATCCCCATCGCAATGGGTCCTGAATTCACTAAAAGGGTCTCTGGTTGCTTCTGTGAAAAAATGTTATTCTGTAACTATTTCAGGAAAAACTCAGCTTGCCCAGTGGGGTGCTACAAGGCATATTCCTGATGAATTCACTTCAGCATCTTTTCTATATTTCTGTCACTTCCAGAAAAATGTCATGCAGCAACTGAATAGCTCTTGAACTTAGATTTGGAGGCCTGCTAAAGTTTAATTTTAAGCAATAATTACCATGCCATTGAAAGTGTGATGGGAAATGTTAATGCATCAAAGCAGGAACACATTATATTTTATTAAATTTGGAAAATATGTTTGATAGGCAATAAACATTAAGGCTAAGAGTTCTAATTTTTTTTTTTCTACAAAAAGCTCTAATTTTCATTGTTGGGTCCTATAGTATTTCCTACATAGAATTTAAATGTCAATAATATTGAGCTGGCAATTTAATTTCTGTTCAGTTCATTTAAGTAGAATCTTTGTCCAAACTAAAAGTTATAGAAAGTCCACATATTTGTAACTCAAAACAGTCTTTTAACTTTTACTATATAAAGTGAAGTGCTGCCATTTTTTGGATTGCACAAAAAGTAGTAATGACAATGTTCAAAAGAGGTTTACTTTAGTGATGCCAAATGGCAGTTTGATGCAATTATGTGTTTAATTCAGGGGAAGGTCCTACCCAGTGAGCTGTATATTAAAGTAGCATGCTTATTTCCTAAATTCCTTGTAGTCTACATTTTCCTAATATCTACTTTGGCAGCTACAACTTCAAACAATCTAATATAACTGGTTTTGTATATACCCATTGTGGGATAGTAAACAATAACAAAACCCAAACCTTTAAAAAGTCCTAGAATTCATATCAAGGGTCAAAGCAAGCACTTCATTCATTTTTCATTTTAGTGACATTCTTTTGTAGAAGACCCCAAAGTGACTTCAGTAGTTTTCCTAATGCTAGAGAAGCTCCAGTTTAATTTTATTTTCCAAACGGTGCATATTTTCTTATAACTAAACAGAGAGGTAAGAAGTCCAAGAAGAATTTCCTTGATTTGTCTCAAAACTGGAATATTATTTAAATATATTTTGTTTGGTGAATAGATGTAAATTCACTCAACTCATTCACAATAAAAGCTATGGTACCTTAAACTGCTTTTGCCAGTTACAGCCCTGTCAAGGTGACTTCTCTTTCTGTTTCAATTACTCAGCTTTGCCATTGTTTAACTATTACAGTGATGGAAGGCTTGCACTACTCTTATTTATGGAGGGTGACATTTCACTAGAGAGAAATCTCCCCCACTGAATGTAGAAGGAAATGTTACATTAAAGGATACCAAAAAAGATGCCATGAAATAGCGAAATGAGCAGTTTCTATTCTGAAAGATTTGGAAATCAGAAAACATTATTTCTAATAAGTGAGGGATCATTACCAGTGCATGTTTTGTGCATAGCTTGCTTTCCTACCCTTTTGTCAAAGAGACACTATAGAGGCCCTTGATGTCTGCAAATTGGTGACATTTTCCCCATACCCTTGAAAATAAGCAAGTAATAGAGCCTTTTAGATATACTTTTGCATGGCGTTTAACTTGAAATACAATAGAGTTGGAGGTGACATTTCGAATGGGCTAATATATTTTGTTAAATGGCATTTTCAATAAGCTCTATAAGCTTCATTACCAGTTTCTCAAGCACAGTGAGTCTCAGATGTTTTGACCATCAGTCAATGCTGAGGCATATAGGAAAACATTACCTTGAAGTGCTGTAGAAACTTATGAATTTACCACCAATTTAAATACTAATGGAAGAAACTATGGATTGCAGATCCAGATAGAGACCACAGCAGGGTTTTGTCATAATTTTTACAAACAGTCAATATTATTCTTAAATCAAAGTCCATCAAAGAATAAACAACAGTAGGTAACCGTAGTATGCTTAGTGACTGCTTACCATGTGCTAGGCCCGGTCCTAAATGCTTTTCACATATTCTCTCACTTTATCCTCAGACTGTGTACCATGAAACAAAATGATAGTCTATTTACAGATGAGGAAACTGAGCCTTAGGTTGTTTAAATAATTTGACCTGATTCAAAGCTAGCAAGCAATGGGTGCATATCCACTAATATGCTTACAAAGCCCTTAAGTATAACCAGGACATAAGACTGCCTCCTTTGTTCTTCTTAATGTGTTCTTCTGCTTCATATAAGAAGTACTGATACACAAGTAAAAACTGCTGGAAGACATTTTTATAGGGATGAAGCCATTTCTTGTCAGTGAAATGAGAGTAAAACCCTAAGAAATACTGACAGAAGCTTGGTGTAAACCTGTTCCTATGCAAATTTCTGCAGATGCTGCCACTGCTCACAGCTCAGCAGAGCTCTAGAAACCTTCTGTTTTTAAGAACATGCCATTCTCTTTATTCAGATGTTGCAGAGATCAATGTAATGGGAAACTAAAAAGGTGGTACTTGGATTCTATGGCTATCAAATAATCTAGTTCAAAAAAGCCAGGTTAAATACACTGTTTAAACACTCATTCTTGACAGACTGCCATAGTGGTATGCTCCCTGCTCGTCTCAGATCAGGAAATCTTCAAAGGTCATAATTCCCTTCCCCATTATATAAACATTTCTATTATATTAGTAGGAAAATGGTGAAGTGAATGGGTCAGATAGGAAAGCAGTTGAGAGTTTGGCCTGTAAGTACATGTATAACGCTAAACATGAATCTTCATAACCTTTTAAACTACTTTGCTTTGAGAGAAGAGAGTTTTATGGACAAAATGGTTGGAGCTCCTTGAAAAATCTTCCTCTTTCCAACAATACTATGAGTCAATTGGTCTCCAAATCAGTCAATATATAGCACATTTTTAAACATACATTTTAATATAAATGGTAGATAATTAAGGTATACGACATGATTTGATATATACACATCAAATATATATGTATATCAAATCATGTCGTATAGTGAAATAATTACTAAATTTAAGTTAATTAATGCATCTCCTCATATAGTTATCAGTTCTTTTTATAAGGTACCTGAATCTATTCTTAGCATATTTCTGGTATTCAGTGCAGTATTAACTATAGTCACTATGCTGCACATTTGATCTCTGGAATTATTCATCCTACAAATGGCAACTTTGTAGCCTTTGACAAGTTCTCCCCATTTCCCTCACCCCTCTAGCTCCTGTAACCACCTTTCTACTCTCTACTTCTATGCATTTAATTTTTTTGTAGATCCCGCATACAATATTTGTCTCTCTGTATCTGGCTTAATCTTAGCATAATCTTTTACAGGTTCATCCATGTTGTCACAAATGCAGGACTTCCATCTCTCTCAAGGCTGAATAACATCCTATTGTGCATATATATATGCACATATATGTATGTAATTAACTATATTTATATTCATTTATTTTGACATTAGAGTCCACACAAAAGTGGGATCACAGTATTTGTCTTTCCCTTTCTGACTTACTTAACTTAGCATAATACTCTCTAGGTCCATTTGTGTTATCACAAGTGGCAAGATTTCAATCCTTTTTATGTCTGAGTATTATTCCATTTTATATATATCCCACACCTTTGTTTATCCATTCATCTGTTGATGGACACTTGGGCTATTTCCATATCTTGGCTATTGTGACTAATACTGCAATGAACATGAGGGTGCAGATATCTTTGAGTTCCTGATTTCATTTCCTTTTGACATATAACCAAGAGTGAGGTTGCTAGATCATACCTTTATAAATTTTTTGAGGAAAACTGTATCATTTTCTATTGTGGCTGTACCAATTTACACTAGCACCAAGAATGCACAATGGTTTCCTTTTCTCTACAACCTCATAGCACATTTTATTACTGGTTTTTGGTGTATATTTCTCAATGATCTATCACATATGTGCATATGTATGTTGTACCTGTCATTGCTCACTATATAAGAAAGGTAACAAACAACTATGTATCAATAAAGAAAACTGAAGATGGGGAAAATGAATGTAAATCCTTAATGAACAAAGGTAAGGTCTAGGGATATTCTTAATGAGACAGCATTCAGTGATATTGTTGTTTACCTATTCTCCTTATTCTCTACACTTTAATCTCTGAAATTTGAATCCATTCAGATCAATGAATTTTTTTCCCCTTAAACTCATGACATTGAATTTATAACATAAAAAGGGTTAATTAAGAGTCATTACACCAACTGGATCATATACATTTCAGTATTTTGAAAACTGTTAATAGATGGCAATCATCCATTCAGCCATTCATCCAACCACACATTTCTCTCAAACCAAAAATGAAATGTGCAACCGTGCTGTTAAGTCAAATCCTGCTAGCTTTCCACCAAATTTTGCTCTTTACTTCTTTCAGTGGAATGTGGGTAGAAGTGAAATGTGTCCCCTTTGGACTGCAGGACCCTCCAAACTCAGTTCTACTATGCAGTTGATAACAATGCCCATAGGATAGTAGAACTGCCCTGCTCATCTGAACCACAGATTGCCTGATGGAGTGGAGCTTGCCTGCCAATCTTGCACAGTTAAAGTGCAAATTTCTATCTTATTTGAACCATTGATTTTGGGTCACTCTCTAACTGGCTCAGACAGTAAAGAATCTTCCTGAAATGCAGGAGACCTGGGCTTGATCCCTGGGTTGGGAAGATCCCCTGTAGGAGGGCATGGCAACCCACTCCAGTATTCTTGCCTAGATAATCCCCATGGACTGGGGGGTTACAGTCTGTGGGGCCACAAAGAGTGGGACATGACTGAGCGACTAGCACACACAGCACACTGCAATATCAAGTTGGCTTTCATACCAATCAATATACGTAACTTGAAAACTGGAACTATATCTAGCTTAGATTGTATGTGTTAAAAGCCTTGATCCTTAGCCTTCCTTGTATATTATGGAGTTTAGTAGCTTTATAATCCTCTTTTCTATCAGAAAGGAGTTGGCTCACCACACTGTGATCACTTCTTTATATTATCCTTGATATCCAAGGTGCAGACAGTTCTTATGCTCTCTGTATATAAGTCTATACAATTCAGATTTTAAGGTGCAGAGTCTTTATCAACTATATTTATGTAGTACTGGCTATATTTTCCTGTTTGCTACTGAAAAGATCCTTGTGATACTGGACTAGGGTAGCTGCATTCTCTGCATTCACTATCTTGAAGCTAAAGGTCATGTTTCATTTCTCTCTGGGTCTTGGTGGAAATTGACACATGAGACTAGGATTTTCTGAGTTATTGGCTACTCTGGTTTGGGATTGGGTGGGCCAATTATAACTTTGATTAAGTTGTGTGAAGAACTCTGTCACTACTCATAATTCACATTATTTAACTTCCTTTGCTAAACTATTACATTTCCTATTTAATAAGGAAGTAGGATATATTTAACTGTATATATTTTGGTTCTCTTTTTCTTTAAATCTTTCCCAAAAGCTGTAAGTTACACATACCTTAGGGAAACAAAAGCCTTAGTAGCAGAATAACTGAGGCAGAAGAATGGATAACTGACCTGGAAGATAGAATGGAGGAAGTCTCTGCCTTAGAACAGAATGATATAGAACAAAAAGAAATGAGGACAGTCTTAGAGACCTCTAGGATAACACTGAACACACCAACACTCAAGTTATAGGGATCCCAGAAGAAGAGGAGGAAGACAAAGTGTCTGAGAAATTATTTAAAGAGATTATAATTGAAAAACTTCACTTCCGTGGGAAAGGAAATAGTCACCCATGTCTGGGAAGTGCAGAAAGTCACATACAAGATAAACCCAAGGAGAAACATGCTAAGACATACATTACCAAACTAACAAAAATTTAATACAAAAACAAAATATTAAAGCAGCAAGGGAAAAGCAATAAATAACATACAAGGGAATTCCCATAAGATCTATAGCTGATTTTTCAGCAGAAACTGTGCAGGTCAGAAGGGAATGGCAGGATATATTTGAAGTGAGGAAAGAGAAAAACCTACAACCAGCAAGGCTCTCATCCAGATTCAATGGAAAAATCAAAAGCTTTACCGACAAGCAAAAGCTAAAAGAATTTAGCACCACCAAATCCAGCTTTACAACAAGTGCTAGGTTGGAAACACAAGACAAGGAAAAGACATAAAAACAAACCCAAAACAATTAAGAAAACGGCAATAGGAACATGCATTTCAATAATCACCTTGAATGTAAATGAATTAATTGTTCCAAACAAAAGATAAAGACTGGCTGAATGGATCCAAAACCAAGACCCACATGTATGCTGTCTACAAGAGACTCACTTCAGATCTAGGGACACACACAGAATGAAAGTGAGGGAGTAGTAAAAGATATTCTATGCAAATGGAAATCAAAAGAAAGATAGAGTAGCAATACTCCTATCAGACAGAAGAAACTTTAAAATAAAAGCTACTATAAGAGACAAGGAAGGACACTACATAATGATCAAGGGATCAATCCAAGAAGAAGGTATAACAAATATAAATATTTTTGCACCCAACATAGGAGCACCTCAATCAATATATAAGGCAAATGCTAACAGCCATAAAAGGGGAAATTGGCAGTAACACAACAGTGGGGGGCTTTAATACCCCACTTATACCTATGTACAGATCATCCAAATGGAAAATTAATAAGGAAACAGAAGCTCTAAATGACACATTAGGCCAGATAGAATTAATTGATATTTTTAAGACATTTCCCTGGTGGCTTAGATAGTAAAATGTCTACCTACAATGCGGGAGACCTGGGTTTGATCCTAGGTCAGGAAGACCTCCTGGAGAAGGAAATGGCAAGCCACTCCAGTACTCTTGCCTGGAAAATTCCATGGATGGAGGAGTCTGGTGGGCTACAGTTCATGGGGTTGCAAAGGGTCAGACACGACTGAGTGACTTCACTTATGTTTCATAAAAAGCAGCAGAATATACTTTTTCCTCAAGTACACATGGAACATTCTCCAGTATAGTTCACCTGTTCAGTCACAAATCATGCTTCAGTAAACTTAAGATAATTGAAATCATATCAAGCATCTTTTCTAACCACAACACTATGAGATTAGAAGTCAACTACAGGAAAAAAAAATACTGTAAAAAACAAACTCTTGGAGGCTAAACAGCATGCTACTAAATAACCAAGAGATCACTGAAGAAATCAAAAGAGGAAACCAAAAAAATGCCTAGAAACAAATGACAATGAAAACACCATGACTCAAAACCTATGGAATGCAGCAAAAGCAGTTCTAAGAGGGAAGCAATACAATCCTCTGTCAAGAAACATGAAAAATCTCAAATAAACAACCTAAACATACATCTAAGGCAACTAGAGAAAGAAGAATAAACAAAACCCAAAATTAGTAGAAGGAAAGAAATCATAAAGATCAGAGCAGAAATAAATAAAAGAGAAACTAAGAAAACAGCAGCAATGAACAATAAAACTAAAAGCTGGTTCTTTGAGAAAAAGAATAAAATTGATAAACCTTTAGATAGACTCAGCAAGAAAAAAGGGAGATGTCTCAAATCAATATAATTAGAAATGAAAAGGAAAATGTTACAACTGACACCACAGAAAAATAAAGAAGCTTAAGAAAGTAAAAAACAGATATATGTCAATAAAATAGACAACGAAGAAGAAATGGACAAATTCTTAGAAAGGTCCAGCTTTCCAAGACTGAACAAGAAAGAAATAGAAAATATAAACAGACCAATCACAAGTAATGAAATTGAAACCATGATTAAAAAATCTTCCAACAAACGAAAGTCCAGGACCAAATGGCTTCACAAGTGAATTCTATCAAACATTTAGAGAACAAAGAGCTATCCTTCTTAAATTCACCCCAAAAATTGCAGAGGGAAAAACACGCCCAAGCTCATTCTACAAGGCCACCAAAACCCTGATACCAAAACAAGACAAAGATGTCATACATAAAAGTAAATTAAAGGCCAATATCACTAAAGGTGGGCTTCCCTCATAGCTCAGTTGGTAAAGAATCAGCCTGCAATGCGGGAGACCCCGGTTCCATTCCTGGGTCAGGAAGATCCCCCAGAGAAGGAAATGGCAACCCACTCCAGTATTCTTGCCTGGAGAATCCCATGGAGAGAGGAGCCTGGCAGGCTACAGTCCATGGGGTCACAAGAGTTGGACACAACTTAACAACTAAATCACCATCACTAAAGAACACAGATGAAAAATCCTCAACAAAATACTAGCCTATAGAATTCACCAGCACATTAAAATGATCATACACCATGATAAAGTGGGTTTAATCCCAGGGATGCAAGAATTCTTCAATATATGCAAATCAATGTGATACACCATATTGAAAAATTGAAAGATAAAAACTATATGATAATCTCAATAGATGCAGAAAAAGCATGACAAAATTCAACACCCATTTATGTTAAAACTCTCCAGAAAGTGAGCAAAGAGGAACCTACCTCAATATAATAATGGCTGCATATGACAAAACCACAGCAATCATCATTCTCAAAGGTGAAAAACTGAAAGCATTTCCTCCTAAATCAAGAACAAGACAAGGGTGTCCACTATCAGAGAAGAAAAAGAAATATTAACTAAAAGAATCAAAATTTGAAAAGAAGTAAAACTGTCAGTGTTTGCAGATGACATGATACTATGCATAGAACATCCTAAAGATGCCACCAGAAAACTACTAGAGTTAATCAATGAATTTGATAATATTGAAAGATACAAAATTAATGCACAGAAATCTCCTGCATTCCCATATACTAACAGTGAAAGATCAGAAAGCAAAATTAAGGAAACAATCCCATTTTTCATTGCAACTAAAAGAATAAAATACTTGGAAATAAATCTACCTTAAGATGGAAAAAAAAACTGTACTCAGAAAACTATAAGATACTGATGAAAGAAATCAAGAATGATACAAACAGATTGAGAAATACACCATATTCTTGGATTGGAAGTATCAATATTGTAGAAATGACTATATTACTGAAAGCAATCTAAAGATTCAATGCAATCCCTATCAAATTGGCATTAACTTTGGCATTTTTCACAGAATTAGACTAAAAAGTGTTCAATTTATATGGAAACACAAAAGACCCTGTACAATCAAAGCAATCTTAAGAAAAATGGAGCTGGAGGAATCAGGCTCCCTGGCTTAAGACTATAATACAAAGCTACAGTCATCAAGACTGTATTGTACTGGCATAAAAACAAATATAGAACAATTGACCAGGGTAGAAAGCCCAGAGATAAACCCACACAGCTATGATCACCTAATTTATGACAAAGGAGACAAGAATATACAATGGAGAAAAGACAACCTCTTCAATAAGTGGTGCTGGGAAATCTGGACTGCTACAAGTTAAAAAAAAAAAAAAGAAAGAAATTAGAATGCTACTTAATGCCACGCACAAAAATAAACTCAAAATGAATTAAAGACATAACTGTAAGACAGGACACTGTACAACTCTTAAAGGAAAACATAGGAAAAGCACTCTTTGACATAAATTCCTACAAGATCTTTTTTGACCCACCTCCTAGAGTATGAAAATAAAAACAAAAATAAACAAATGGGATTTTGTTTAATTAACTAATTGTACTTACGTTTTTGCACATCAAAGGAAAGTGAAAGTGAAGTCGCCCAGTCGTGTCCAACTCTTTGCGACCCATGGACTGTAGCCCACCAAGCTCTTCCATCCACGGGATTCTCCGGGCAAGAATACTGGAGTGGGTTGCCATTTCCTTCTCCAACATCAAAGGAAACTGTAAACAAAATAAATAGACAATCCTCAGAATGGGAGAAAATATTTGCAAATGAAGCAACTGACTAGGATTAATCTCCAAAATATACAAACAGGACTTCCCTGGTGGTCCAGTGGTAAGAATCCACTTGCCAATGCAGGGGATACAGGTACAATCCCTGGTCCAGGAAGATTCTACATGCTGTGAGGCAACAAAGCCTGTGTACCACAGCTGCTGAAGCCCATACACCCTAGAGCCTATTCTCCAAAACAAGAAAAGCCACCACAACAAGCACACTCACTCCAACTAGAGAAAGCCCATATGCAGCAACAAAGACCCATCAGCCAAAAACAGATAAATTAAAAAACAACCTGCCTTCCAAATATACAAATAGCTCATGCAGCTCAAAACCAAAAAACCCCCCAAAACCCAATCAAAACATTGGCAGAGGTCTAAATAGACATTTATGCAAAGATATATAGATGGCCAACAAACACATGAAAAGATGCTCAACATCAATAATTATTATAGAAATGGAAATCAAAACTATAAAGAGGTATTACATCAATCATAATGGTCATCATCAAAAAATCTACATACAATAAATGCTGGAGAGGGTGTGGAGGAAAGAGAACCCTAACACAAAGTTGGTGGGAATGTAAATTGATACAGCCACTATGGAGAACAATATGGAGGTTCCTTAGAAAACTAAAAATAAGACTACCATATGATCCAACAATCCTACCTCTTGGAGTATACTGTAGAAAAGCATAATTCAAAAAAATACATGCACCCCAATGTTCACTGCAGCTCTGTTTACAATAGCCAGGACATGGAAGCAACCTAAATATCCATTAACAGAGGAATGGATCAAAAAGATGCAGTGCACATATACAGTGGAATACTACTCAGCCATACAAAAGGAAAGAAATTGTGCCATTTGCAGAGACATAGATGTACCTAGAGACAGTTATACAGAATGAAGTAAGTCAGAAAGAGAAAAAACAAATATTGTATATTAGTGCATATATGTGGAATCTAGAAAAATGGTATAGATGAAATAGCAAAGCAGAAATAGAGAAACCAGACATACAGAGTGAACATATGGATACCAAGGCAGATGGAGGGGTGGGATGGATTGGGAGATTGGGATTGACATATATACATTATTATTGTATAACATACATAACTAGTGAGAACCTACTGTGTACTTCAGGGAACTCTACTCAGTGCCCTGTGGTGACCTCAATGGCAAGGAAATTCTCCCCTACATCCAAGAGGGGATATATATTTATTCACTCTACTGCACAGAAGAAATTAACACAACATTGTAAAGCAACTAGACTCCACTATAAATAAACGAAGATGACAGTATTGTACTGAAGAATTGTTGAAATCTTACATGCTTTCAATTAGTATATGAATATTTTGCCAAAATAATGAAAAATCAGGAAATTCTTAAATAAAAATTCTGATGATAAATTTGGAAAAAATAAAGATTCAAAAATCCAAACAGCAGATTGTCAGAAATCCTTTACTTCAAAATCATAATCTTATCTCACTGTTCTAAATTCATGTACCTTTAAAATTGGGAAGAGAAAATTCACTGACCACCATGCAATTAGTGGGAGTGCCACAGTTCAAAAAGTCAATAGGTGAGTTGAAGGTAGCTAAAAATGCAGTTCTGGGTTCCCTTACCCTACTGCTTTCCACCTGGGTGCCCTTTCCCAATAAAGTCTCTTGCTTTATCCGCACATGTGTCTCCTCGGACAATTCATTTCTGAGTGTTAGACAAGAGCCCAGTTTCGGGCCCTGGAAGGGGTCTGCCTTCCTGCAACAAATGGCGACTCCACGGGGACTCTTCTTTGCTGAGACTGACATCCTGACCACTTGGGGTACTCAGGGGTCAGCTTGCCTGCCAATGGACCAGACCCAGCAGCCACAACTGGGACCCTTTTGTCCCTGATCTCCTCCTGATGCGGACAACCAGCCAGAGTGCCCTGACCAGGCCCTACAGTGGATTGGTTTATAGAGAAGACAGCTGACCTGATCTCACCTTAAAATGATGCTCAAGCAGGAGAAACTACACTACACCAGGATGAAAAGATGATGACATCAGAGGTAGACAGCTTGCCCAAGGTGCTGGACATGATTTGTATGATCATTTATGTTTTCTTAACTTCTTAGACCTCTGCATATAAATCAAATGCTTTTCTATCATAAGCCTGATTCTATGCTAGTTTTAAAAATTAATTCAATTGTTGGGTTTGTGGCCAATTACCTGTGTCTAGTTCTGGGTTACCTTGTTAAATTTCTCTACTACAAGACTCTAACTGGTTGGCTCTGAGAAAATTTACTTAAAACAAAAATTATAGTCATATTCAGGTAACTGTGATATTACTAGATAGGATCCCCTCACTGGGCCAATTAATTATGCTGCTTTGACTCTGGCCATAAATTTGAGCTTTTTTTCTATTACTCAAGCTCAGTCAGAGCAACAAGAAAAGTTTCAGCAAAGGAGGAAAAAATCTCCCACAATTAAGGGATGGATTTATATAGATAACACCAGGCTATGGTAATTTAGGTTTAAAGTCTCCTCTGTGTTGGAAACAATTAGATCATACTAAGGGCAGACACACTGAAACCATACTCACAGAAAACTAGTCAATCTAATCACACTAGGACCACCGCCTTGTCTAACTCAATGAAACTAAGCCATGCCTGTGGGGCAACCCAAGACGGGCGGGTCATGGTGGAGAGATCTGACAGAATGTGGTCCACTGGAGAAGGGAATGGCAAACCACTCCAGTATTCTTGCCTTGAGAACCCCATGAACAGTATGAAAAGGCAAAATGATAGGATACTGAAAGAGGAACTCTCCAGGTCAGTAGGTGCCCAATATGCAACTGGAGATCACTGGAGAAATAACTCCAGAAAGAAAGAAGGGATGGAGCCAAAGCAAAAACAATACCCAGCTGTAGGTGTGACTGGTGATAGAAGCAAGGTCTGATACTATAAAGAGCAATATTGCATAGGAACCTGGAATGTCAGGTCCATGAATCAAGGCAAATTGGAAGTGGTCAAACAAGAGATGGCAAGGGTGAATGTCAACATTCTAGGAATCAGTGAACTGAAATGGACTGGAATGGGTGAATTTAACTCAGATGACCATTATATCTACTACTGCAGGCAGGAATCCCTCAGAAGAAATGGAGTAGCCATCATGGTCAACAAAAGAGTCTGAAATGCAGTACTTGGATGCAATCTCAAAAACGACGGAATGATCTCTGTTCATTTCCAAGGCAAACCATTCAATATCACAATAATCTAAGTGTATGCCACAACCAGTAACGCTGAAGAAGCTGAAGTTGAACTGTTCTATGAAGACCTACAAGACCTTTTAGAACTAACACCCAAAAAAGATGTCCTTTTCATTATAGGGGACTGGAATGCAAAAGTAGGAAGTCAAGAAACACCTGGAGTAACAGGCAAATTTGGCCTTGGAATATGGAATGAAGCAGGGCAAAGACTAAAAGAGTTTTGCCAAGAAAATGGACTGGTCATAGCAAACACCCTCTTCCAACAACACAAGAGAAGACTCTACACATGGACATCACCAGATGGTCAATACCGAAATCAGATTGATTATATTCTTTGCAGCCAAAGATGGCGAAGCTGTATACAGTCAACAAAAACAAGACCAGGAGCTGACTGTGGCTCAGATCATCAGCTCTTTATTACCAAATTCAGACTTAAATTGAAGAAAGTAGGGAAAACCACTAGACTATTCAGGTATGACTTATATTAAATCCCTTATGATTATTCAGTGGAAGTGAGAAATAGATTTAAGGGCCTAGATCTGATAGATAGAGTGCCTGATGAACTATGGACTGAGGTTCGTGACATTGTACAGGAGACAGGGATCAAGACCATCCTCATGGAAAAGAAATGCAAAAAAACAAAATGGCTCTCTGGGGAGGCCTTACAAATAGTTGTGAAAAGAAGAGAAGCAAAAAGCAAAGGAGAAAAGGAAAGATATAAGCATCTGAATGCAGAGTTGCAAAGAATAGCAAGAAAAGATAAGAAAGCCTTCTTCAGCGATCAATGCAAAGAAATAGAGGAAAACAACAGAATGGGAAAGACTAGGGATCTCTTCAAGAAAATTAGAGATACCAAGGGAACATTTCATGCAAAGATGGGCTCGATAAAGGACAGAAATGGTATGGACCTAACAGAAGCAGAAGATATCAAGAAGAGGTGGCAAGAATACACAGAAGAACTGTACAAAAAAGATCTTCATGTCCCTGATAATCACAATGGTGTGATCACTGACCTAGATCCAGACATCCTGGAATGTGAAGTCACTATGAACAAAGCTAGTGGAGGTGATGGAATTCCAGTTGAGCTCTTTCAAATCCTGAAAGATGATGCTGTGAAAGTGCTGCACTCAATATGCCAGCAAATTTGGAAAACTCAGCAGTGGTCACAGGACTGGAAAAGGTCAGTTTTCATTCCAATCCCAAAGAAAGGCAATGCCAAAGAATGCTCAAACTACTGCACAATTGCACTCATCTCTCATGCTAGTAAAGGAATGCTCAAAATTCTCCAAGCCAGGCTTCAGCAATATGTGAACTGTGAACTTCCTGATGTTCAAGCTGGTTTTAGAAAAGGCAGAGGAACCAGAGATCAAATTGCCAACATCCGCTGGATCATGGAAAAAGCAAGAGAGTTCCAGAAAAACATCTACTTCTGCTTTATTGACTGTGCCAAAGCCTTTGACTGTGTGGATCACAATAAACTGTGGAAACTTCTGAAAGAGATGGGAATACCAGACCACCTGACCTGCCTCTTGAGAAATCTGTATGCAGGTCAGGAAGCAAAGTTAGAACTGGACATGGAACAACAGACTGGTTCCAAATAGGAAAAGGAGTTCATCAAGGCTGTATATTATCACCCTGCTTATTTAACTTATATGCAGAGTACATCATGAGAAACGCTGGACTGGAAGAAACACAAGCTGGAATCAAGATTGCCGGGAGAAACATCAATAACCTCAGATATGCAGATGATACCACCCTTATGGCAGAAAGTGAAGAGGAACTCAAAAGCCTCTTGATGAAAGTGAAAGAGGAAAGTGAAAAAGTTGGCTTAAAGCTCAACATTCAGAAAACGAAGATCATGGCATCCAGTCCCACCGCTTCATGGCAAATAGATGGGGAAACAGTGGAAACAGTATCAGACTTTATTTTTTGGGGCTCCAAAATCACTGCAGATGGTGACTGCAGCCATGAAATTAAAAGATGCTTACTCCTTGGAAGGAAAGTTATGACCAACCTAGATAGCATATTCAAAAGCAGAGACATTACTTTGCCAACAAAGGTCCGTCTAGTCAAGGCTATGGTTTTTCCTGTGGTCATGTATGGATGTGAGAGTTGGACTGTGAAGAAGGCTGAGCGCCAAAGAATTGATGCTTTTAAACTGTGGTGTTGGAGAAGACTCTTGAGAGTCCCTTGGACTGCAAGGAGATCCAACCAGTCCATTCTGATGGAGATCAGCCTTAGGATTTCTTTGGAAGGAATGATGCGAAAGCTGAAACTCCAGTACTTTGGCCACCTCATGCGAAGAGTTGACTCATTGGAAAAGACCCTGATGCTGGGAGGGATTGGGGGCAGGAGGAGAAGGGGATGACAGAGGATGAGATGGCTGGATGGCATCACTAACTCGATGGACGTGAGTCTGGGTGAACTCCAGGAGTTGGTGATGGACAGGGAGGCCTGGCGTGCTGCGATTCATGGGGTCACAAAGAGTCGGACACGACTGAGCGACTGAACTGAACTGAAATGAAAAATGCCGAGTGCTGCTCTACAAGGTGGTCAAGGAACATGACATCTGAATGAAAAGGAGAGGAGAAAAAAGATGGTGACTAAAAGCAAGGAGATGAGTTAATTTCTTAGACATGTCAGGACTGCTCAATTTGTGAATCATGGCTTTGGCATCAGCTGACAAAGACAGAGGCAAGGCATCTACCCAGCCATGAACCTAAGTATCCCTTGGTGATCAGCATTCAGTATGAGGGAGGTGTATCTCAATTGTAGGACTCTTACTCAGGAAAGCTCTGGCTTAATAAGCCATATTTGGAGAAGGCAATGGCCACCCACTCCAGTACTCTTGCCTGGAAGATCCCATGGACGGAGGAGCCTGGTAGGCTGCAGTCCATGGGGTCACTAAGAGTCGGACACGACTGAGTGACTTCACTTTCACTTTTCATTTTCATGTATTGGAGAAGGAAATGGTAACCCATTCCAGTGTTTTTGCCTGGAGAATCCCAGGGACAGCGGAGCCTGGTGGGCTGCCGTCTATGTGGTCGCACAGAGTTGGACACGACTGAAGTGACTTAGCAGCAGCATATTAAACTGTCTCACAGACACTGTGCAGGAAAACTGGTTCCAGTGAAAAATGACACTTCAAGATTTATATATGTACCACTCAACTGACATATTGATTTACTATAATATGCTTTAGCTTTGCTTGTTTTTATGCCAGATAATCCCTAGAGTTCTTGAAGGCTGATTATGGAGAGGAAAAATTTATGTCCATCAGTTGGGCATCTGAGTAAATTAAGGTCATGTTTACATTTTGCTCTGTGTCTGAACACTAACACTCTACCTATTAACTAGAAAAAAGTTCAGTCTTTTACTTGGTTAATTCCATGAATGTTTTCTCCAAATCCCAGATATGGTCATTAACCTCTGAATGAACTTCTATAGGTGACCATGGAACCCTGTGAACCAATGAGATGGAACTCAACAATGCCCAAGGTAGCCAGAGGAAATGTGCTACCATCAAGTGGACCTTACTTGCTTGGGAAATCACTGTGCCCTTGGGGAAGCCAGGGCTGTGATGCTTCCAGGGAAGCCAGAGTGTGAGGCAGTTGCTGTTAGTTTCATGCCCAGGTTTAGCAAGGCAAGAGCACAATGTCACATTCAATCCATGCATCCTATAGCAATCTTTGGAGCCAACAGTGGTGTTATCTATTTTTAAGGGTCTTGCTCTTTGGTGTTACCCTTACACATGTGGAAGATGCCAGGGAGACCGGATCAGCATGAGCAGTACCAGCCCTGCTAGAGCCTAGACATCTCCTCCAAACATGTCTGGGTCTTGGTGCTGCGCCCAGATCATTAATCCAGGCTGTTTACCTTTATGTGAATTTCCCCTTCAGGAGCTACTGGTATTAGTTATGAAGGCTGGATTCAAAGGACTTATTCAAGCTCATCAGCAATATTTTTATATTTAAAAACCTCAGAGAGGGTTCCAGTTCCCTTTTGTTCTGGGAGACTTGTCTGCCTTTCAAGAAGGGAATACTTGCAAATACAAACTTTCAAAGAAAAGCATCATTCAACTCCACTAACATCTGAGATCCTAATAAAAAGTGTCCAGAGATGATCAATGAGAATGTTAAAAAATAGCATTTAGACCTAAAATATAAATGGGAAGCTAAAATGTTCTGCTACTGTCAATAACTGAGAACTTAGGAGAGAATGCACTTTTTTTTTCGGTGGGTGGGAGGGAGGAGGTTTAATAAAACTTGGCACTTTGGGTTCCTTGTTGTGGTGTTATTAAAAGTCGTGTCTGTGTGTCAGCACCAATAGGTATTTATAAAATGCATATTTGAGCGGGCTATGTGCTGAGGGCAATATGAAGTGAATGAGAGACCCAACCAAAGCACTCATAATCTTGGGAGAACTACTTTTATGGGCTCAGTTTTACTTAAATCCCTTATTTTTTATCTTCACTTATCTTTATATCTCAGTCTCCAGTCCACTTACTACTTAAAGTATTAATTCTTAATGTCTGCAAAGACCTCACTGTGGCTTTGCTGTAACTAGGTAGAGAATACCTAGAAAGGAATACAACACATTTGAGAATTAATTAAGAATGCCACAGGGCACAATTTAGAATCAAGGGCAATTTTAAAATCTTGTGTGTGAATTAGCATTACCACCCAGTGTATCTAAAAAAGTTGCTTTTCCCTGGAAAGTCTAGATATTTTTGCTTAGGACAGGAAACAGAGTTTATGGTTTCAAAGCAAAAAAAGTGAGTTAAGGCAACTGTCAGTGACGTTTTTAATGAGACTGGGAACATGGCTGTAATTTCTGTGGTTCGTGCAGGTGCAGTGAAATGTGTGTGGTGACATTTCACAAGTTTTGAAACTATGCTGAGACTGCTCATTTCCATATTAAAGAGCTAATAGCTACCGTCTGCTCTGAAAGGAGATGTAATGTTTTAGCAAGATCTGCTGACAGGTGGGCTCTTTTACAGGTCTCTGCTCAGGATGCCAGTGTCATTACAGAAATTTCTGGTAGCCAAACGTTGTTTTCCACTTTTATAAAATGAGTTTCAGAAACTATAACGTTTTAGAATTGTGCATTGTTCATCACAGAATCTTTGGAGAGAAAACACCAAATAATTTAAGATAAAGGAGGCTTTTTTGGCAAGAAGATCCCCTGGAGGGGGAAATGGCAACCTGCTCCAGTATTCTTGCTGGGAAAATCCCATGGACAGACGAGTCTGTCAGGCTATAGTCCATGAGGTCTCAAAGAGCTGGACACGACTGAGAAACTGAACACAACAACACAGCAATCTATCAGAGGTTAAAGAAAAAGGTAATTTTTATGTGGGTATTTACAGTTAACTTGAGTGAGTTAGTGAGCTGGAAAATCACAATGAACTCTTAAAAAATGGCTTTCACATCATACTTAAACTAAGCAAAATATTTTGTCCAATTCAATAATACCTCCTTCATAATTTTTAAGTCGAAAAGAAAATAACAAAAAGTTCATGCTAGGTCTAACTTAGTTGAATTGTGTGGTTTGTGGCTGAAACTTTTCTTGGGTATTTGATCCTCCTAATGTCTTCTTTCTCTGAGGTCTAATGCTCTTTGCTTATAATCAATTACTTCAACCCTTCCAAAATAGTGCTTTATGCTCCAGTTCTCTCTTTTGACCCTGCCCTTCTTCTCCAGCCTGCCATTCAGATCTTCTCTTACCTGGTTGTCAGAGTGGTAATGAATAGCATAAGTCTGTTTCAAATTTGAGCCTACCTTATGGTATAACTGACATAACAGCTTTCTTACAAACTGTGCTGAGGATTTGTGGGAATAGAGTAACTAAAGTTTACATAGTATTTTTTCTTTTCACTTATAAAACCTTTTTTTTTTTTTTAATGTGCAAGGCCTTGATCTTCATAATAGCCCTTTGCATTAAATATTATTAGATCCGTTTTGCTAATGATGGTACTAAGAATCAGTGAGGTTAAGAGGTTTGTTTATCAGCAGCAGGGGTTGTATTTAAAGCCAGGTATTTAGACTCCAGAGTGCTCTTCCCACTATCAGCTCAGTTCAGTCGCTCAGTCAGACACTGACTCTTTGCAACCCCATGGACTGCAGCACACCAGGCCTCCCTGTCCATCACCAACTCCCAGAGTTTACTCAAACTCATGTCCATTGAGTCAGTGATGCCATCCAATCTATTCATCCTCTGTCGTCCCCTTCTCCTCCCACCTTCAATCTTTCCCAGCATCAGGGTCTTTTCAAATGAGTTAGTTCTTTGCATCAGGTGGCCAAACTATTGGAGTTTCAGTACTCCTGCAATTATTCTTATTTAAAAAAAACAATAATTTTGACCCTGTACCTACTTTTATTACTAGTAGCTTATAATTACTGAGTGGTTGGCATTGCCCTGGCATTTTCTCAAGCATTTTGCACATTTACGCATTTGCTCCTCACAACTCCAAGCATATGTGCATACAAACTGTTGCTTCAGTTGTGCCCAACTCTTTGTGAACCTATGGACTATAGCCCACCAGGCTCCTCTGTCCATGGGATTCTCCAGGCAAGAATACTGGAGTGGGTTGCCATGCCTTCCTCCAGGGGATCTTCCTGACCCTGGGATCGAACGCATGTCTTAGGTCTCCTTCATTGGCAGGCAGACTCTTTACCACTGCACCACCAGGAAAGCCCCACAACACCATGTTATTATCCCAACCATCTGGTGCACAGCTGAGGCCAGAAACCTGTGGGGAATCTATTTGCCCACAGTCACACAGCAATGCTGACCAGAAGGTGTCTTTCCACATCTGAGTACAAACTTTCTGGCTCTGTCCCCCTAACTTCTTTATTCCTCAGCCCCCAATTCAGAACATATTACATGGGCTTTAGCAGAATTTATAGAGGATTGTAGAATTCTAGAGTTGTTCCCCTGTTCATCATCCATTTCTAAATCCCCGAGGGGCTGACTTTGAAAAAACAATGAATATGTAGAATAAAACAAAATACCAAATACATGAGAAGGCTAATGCCTTGAGTCAGCCTCATTGAGTTCTTCCCTCATGTCTTATTCTTTTCCCTTACATATTTTTGAGCTACATTATACTTGGATCATAGTTGCTAGAACTATTTGCTTATCTATGTTAATTTGACTTTTCCAGGCAATACAAAGCAAATAAGAAGGGTTTCAACTTAATTTTACCATCAAAGTTCAATCACTATGTGGACATTTCTGTTGTTAAACTAACTCTTGTATAACTTCCAATCACTTGAACAAATGATCACTTGATCATTTGTACTGAATACGAATGTATAATTAGTAACTGTTAATAACTGACATTTGCAAGGGACATATGGATCGCTTTTGGTAAAAATTGTTCAGTTTATATTCTCCAGATTGTTTCCTTGCTATAATTATGCTAAAATGGTAGCCACCCATATATTGCTTGGGCATGCCTGCACATGAATTGTGTATAATTACAGGTGATAGAGAAGTGAGCAATAGTGGTGTAGTGGGAATATCTCTGTTATTTTGTTATTGTTGTTAGAAGTCAGGTTTGAGTCCCAGAGTAACTTTATAAATTATAATCTTTGGAAAATGACTTTAATGCTCTAACCTCCTTTTACACATCTGTAAAGCAGGAAATAAGTTTGTTGTAAAAAATCAAATGCTTTAAAATACATTAGGGTCTTTGTAAACTATAAAATTATAGAAACATACACACACACATTGAAAATCTGACCTCAAAATGGTAAATACGTGTCACTCATGACAGTGTTATTCTACTAGTTCATAGAAAATATTACTAATTTCAGTAGTCTTTCTAAGGAGTGTATGTTCGTGTATATACATATTTATTTACATATTTACATTTATAGTCAGAGTCCTTCTCAACATAGCTCCCAGTTGGTCACTACCAATCATCCAGAGATGTCCACTAGTTTAACTTTCTTCCTTTTCCTTGTTTAATTTAGCAAATTTTATTTGTATTTGGAGAAATTGTGATTCATTCATTGAGTCAGCAAACACTTATTAAGTACCAGAAAAGGTACAGGATGCTAATGATTAAAATACAAATAGAGTATATTTCTGATCTGGGAGCTTCTGTCTGATGGAAGAGGTGGTGGAGGAGCTAACATGGTTATGGTAGGGTGATTAGCAATACAGTGTAGGAGGCAGAGAAAGAAATGCTTATTTATGCCCCTTGAGATTACAGATTTGATTAAAGCAGCCCTCAGGGCTGGGCGTGGGATTTTCAGAGGCTGTGTCAGCATGTTCATCCTTGGTTGGAAGTAATGAGAATGTCTAATGCTGTGAGGAAACTTTACTAAGAATGAGAAAGCTGTATCCTTCAATTCCAAAGTTTTTGAAACCTCTTCTACGGAACATGTAAATTGTGAAGGGCTATTTAACTGATAAGGCATTAGGATAGTGACAAAGAGGTTTTTAAGAACAGAGATTAAAAGCCAAACCAACCAAACAAAACCACCATAATGAAGAAGCCAAATTTGAAAATCAGATTCAGATGACTGAAGATTCTGATGGAATCTGGGGAGCACATTCTGGGGAGTGTGGGAGTGAATCTACTCCCACAATCTGGGGAGTAGATTCTGGGGAGCACAAATACTCTTTCCAACAAATGGAGAGAGAAATAAGGTCATTAAAGAAAGCCTTATCATAAATTAAAGATGAACAATCACCCATATTCCTCACTATCCCAGAGGTAACCGTTATTAACGTTTGGATGTATTTCCTGCCAGTCTACATATTTCTTTAATTGAAGTTTGATTCAACTGCAACATTAGTTCCAGATGAACAACATAGTGAGTTACTATTTCTATACATTATGAAATAATGACTGTATTATATCTAGTTACCATCCATCATCATACAAGGATACTACAACATAAATGACCATATTCCCTATGATGTACATTTCATCCCCATGGGTCATTTATTTTGTTACTAGAAGCTAGCACCTCTGGATCTCTGTTACTTATTTCTGTCTGTTCTTATGCCAGAACCACTTGGTCAACATTGTGCTACAGCATGTCTTAAACTGGGTCATCTGTTTCTAAACTGTGCTCATCGATTTTAAACTGTTTTGGTTATTCTATGTGCTTTGCATTGCCATATAATTTTAGAATCAATTTATCAATTTCTAGACAAAAGCATTCTTGGATTTGTATTGCACTTATGTTTAATGATAAATCAAATTGATAATAATTGCCATGTGAAAACCACAACAAAAAAAGACAAGCTTTATGTCAAAAGACCTCTTTTTCACAATACCTGGACTTGTTTTAAAGTTAATTTGTAATAGATGCCTAGAGCTTGGAAAAAGTTTGTCAGCTATTAGTTTCAAAGAGAACAAATTAATCCCAAAGTTAGCAGAAGGAAGGAAATAAAGATCAGAATGCAAATAAATGAAAAAAGATCAGAAACACTAAAGCAAGAGCAAAAATAAGAACTGTTGTATTTTTTAAAGATAAGAAAAAAAAATCCTTTAGCTAGAGTAACTAAGAAAAAAAGACACAAACGAATTAAGTTAGAAATGAAGAAGAGGCATTACAATTGATACCACAAAAATACATAAGGTCATATGAGACTACTGTGAATTATTACATGCCAAGAAATTGAATAACTTAGAAAAAATGGATGAATTCCTATACCATACAACTACCAAGACAGAATCATGAAGAAATAGAAAATCTAAACAGACCAGTAACTAGGAAGGTTTCTAAATAGGTAGTCAAAAACCTTCCAACACAGAAAAACCCAGGATCAGATGGTTTCATTGGTGAATTCTACCAAATACTTAAATAACTAATGCCGTAACTAATGCCAACCTTTCTCAAACTCTTCCAAAAAATCAAAGAGCAGGGAACACGCCCCAACTCATTTTACCAGGTGGTATTACCCTGATTCCCAAGACAGGTAAGTATACTACAAGAAAAGAAAACTATAGGCCAATATACCTGATGAATACTGATGCAAAACTTCTTAATAAAATATTATTAACAATAACTGAATTCAACAATACATTAAGGGAATCATATACTATAACCAATTGGAATTTATCCCTAGGATATATGGATGGGTTCAATATATATCAATCTATAAATGTGATACATCACATTAACAGAAAGATAAAAACCACATGATCATCTCAATACATACAGAAAAAGCATTTGTCACAAACACAACATCCTTTTGTGATAAAAACACACAACAAATTGAGTATAGAAGATACATGCGTGCA
Organism: Bos mutus; assembly: GCF_027580195.1. Taxonomy (NCBI): domain Eukaryota; kingdom Metazoa; phylum Chordata; class Mammalia; order Artiodactyla; family Bovidae; genus Bos; species Bos mutus. The sequence continues at coordinate 20,400,837 of NC_091621.1, read as the reverse complement.
TGCATACTGTCACTTCAGTTATGTCTGACTCTTTGTGACTATATGAACTGTAGCTCACCAGGCTCCTCTGTCCATGGGATTCTCCAGTCAAGAGTACTGAAGTGGGTTGCCAGGCTCTATTCCCAGGGATCTTACCAACCCAGGAATCAAATCCATGTCACTTCTGTCTCCTGCATTGGCAGGCAGGTTTTATACCAGTAGCGCCACCTGGGAAGCCCATAGAAGGAACGTACCCCAACATAAAACAGGTTGTTATAGTAACCCCACAGCTAACACTATACTCAATGATACAAGATAGAAAACTTTTCCTCAGATATTAGAAACAAGACAAGTGTGTCCATTTTTGCCATTTTTATTCATTGTAGTACTGCAAGTTCTAGTCAAAGCAACCAGGCAAAAGAAATAAGAGACATTTTAATCAGAAAAGTAAAATTGTCTCAGTTTACAGATGATATGATCTTATATATAAAAAAACTCACAAAAACTGAACCCCACATCATTTGAAACAAATCAGCTAAGCAAAGGTACAGGATGTAAAATCAATATACAGAAATTAATTGTTTATATATAATAACAAATATCTGGAAAAGAGCTAAAATAATACTATCCCATTTATAACAGCATCACAAGCAATAAATACTTAGGAATAAATTTAACCAAGGAAGTGAAAACCTATACCAGGAAAACCACAACTTTGATAAAAGAAGTTGAAAATGCAAATGGAAACGTATCCCATGTTTGTGGATCAGAGTAATTAATATTGTAAAACATCCATAATATTCAAAGCCATCTATAGATTCAATGCGATCCTTTTTAAAATTATAATGTAATTTTTAGACAAAAATAGAAAAAAATAATCCTCAATTTTGCATGGAACCAAAAAATACTTTGAATAGCCAAAGCAATGAGAAGAAACAAAGCCAGAGGCATCACACTTCTTGACTTCATATTATATTACAAAGCTGTAGTAATAAAAACAGCATGTACTGGCATAATACCAGACACATAGATCAATGGGGCAAAATAGACAGCCAAGAATAAACCCACATGTGTATGATCAATTAATTTTTGATAAAGGAGCCAACAATGTATAATGGGATATGGATAGTCTCTTCAATAAATGGTGGTGAGAAAACAAGAGAACCACATGCAAAAGAAGGAACTGAATCCCTATCTTATACCATACACAAAAATCTACTGGAATTAAAGATTTGAATGTAAGACCTCAAATCATGAAACATCAATATAAGATGTAAGAGGCAAACTCCTTGACATGAGGTCTGACAATAATTTTTTGGATATGACATTGAAAACTAAGACAAAAAGCAGAAAACAGTAAGTGTGACTGCATCAAGCTAAAAGCTTCTGCACAATGAGGGAAACAAAATGAAACAACAGCCTACAGAATGGAAAAAAATATTTGCAAATCATATACCTGATAAGGGGTTAATATCCAAAGTATATGAGGAACTCATACAACTGAATGGTAAGAAACAAAACAATTCAATATAAAATGTGCAGAGGAACTGAATAGAGATTTTCCCAAAAAAGACATACAAATGACAACAGACACATGAAAAGATGTTCAGCATCACTAATCATCAGGGAAATCCAACTCAAAACCATAATGAGATAGCGCCTCATACCTGCTATTATCAAAAAGAAGAGAGATAATAGGCTTTGGCAAGGATGCTGAGAAAAGGGACAACTTGTACTCTGTTGGTGGGAATGTAAATTGGTACAGTTACTAAGGGAAATGATATGAAGCTTCTTCAAAGAATTAAAAATAGAACTACCATATGATTGAGAAATCTCACTTCTGGGTATATACCTAAACGAAACGAAAACAGGATATCAAAAGGGTATCTGCACTCCATTATTAACAATAGCCAAGACCTAGAAACAATCTAAGTATCCATCAATGGATGAATGGATAAAGATGTGTTAGCTATATACAATAAAATGTTATCAAGTCATGAAAGAGAAAGAACAACACTGAGGGAATTATGCATAATGAGGAAAGTCAGATATAGAAAAACAAATATTGTATGATATCACTTATTTAATGGAAGTTTAAGAAGCTGAACTTGAAGAAGCAGAGTAGAATAGTGGTGGTTATCATGGATTGTTAGGGAGGGACATTGGGGAAATGTTATTGAAATGTACAAACTTGCAACAAGGAGATAAAAAAGTTCTGGAGACCTAAGGTGTGGCTTAAAGCTAAACATTGAGAAAACTAAGATCATGGCATCTGGTCCCATCACTTCATGGCAAATAGATGGGGAAACAATGGAAACAGTGTCAGACTTTATTTTTGGGGGCTCCAAAATCACTGCAGATGGTGATTGCAGCCAGGAAATTAAAAGACGCTTACTCCTTGGAAGAAAAGTTATGACCAACCTAGATAGCATATTAAAAAGCAGAGACATTACTTTGCCAACAGAGGTCCGTCTAGTCAAGGCTATGGTTTTTCCAGTGGTCATGTATGGATGTGAGAGTTGGACTGTGAAGAAAGCTGAGCGTGGAAGAATTGATGCTTTTGAACTGTGATGTTGGAGAATACTCTTAAGAGTCCCTTGGACTGCAAGGAGATCCAACCAGTCCATTCTAAAGATCAGTCCTGGGTTTTCTTTGGAAGGAATGATGCTAAAGCTGAAACTCCAGTACTTTGGCCACCTCATGCGAAGAGTTGACTCAATGGAAAAGACTCTGATGCTGGGAGGGATTGGGGGCAGGAGGAAAAGGGAATGATAGAAGATGAGATGGCTGGATGGCATCACCGACTTGATGGACATGACTTTGAGTGAACTCCAGGAGTTGGTGATGGACAGGGAGGCCTGGCGTGTTGCAATTCATTGGGTCACAAAGAGTCGGACACGACTGAGAAACTGAACTGAACTGAAGGTGTAACCTGTTAATTACAATCAACAATACTGCATATACTTCACAATTGCTAACAGGCTAGATCTTAAATGTTCTCATGCAACAAAAGAAATAATTGTGGGATGTGATAATGGTGTTAGCTCAAGCTATGGTGGCAATTATATTGCAATAGTTTCAAATCAACACATTACACAACCTTAAACTTATACAATGTAATGTCAATTATATATCAACTCAAAAAAAAAGAACATTTTTCACTGTAGTAAATGCTGGACAGCTAGGATGCAGAATGAGTTATACAATCCTTTTGATGTCAGTGTGTTTATGGGAGAAAGAGAATTCTAATCAATAACTTTACTTCTATAATCCATTGTAATAGATATTGAATGAGAATTTCCCACTGTGATTCTTTCATGTACTTGTGTTCCCCTTCTTTTTCACATCTGCTTTTTTCCCACCCTCTTCTGCACAAGATATTAGTCTAATACACAAGATATTGTTGTAATACACCCTCCTACCCAGTCTCTTTAGGTAAAATCCAAATTGCCCAATGGTTGCTAATCTACAAACAAAATTGCTCCATTTGGGGGAAAACTTCTTTTGACCAATTGTTCCTGGAATTATAAATAAAATCAAAATCTCCTCACAATGTAGAAAACTTCAGCACAATGATAATAGAGAAACATTTTACTACTGAATGAGCATTAAACCAGAATGTTATAGGCACCATAAGCAATTTGTGAAGAGATTACAAAAACAATGAGAAACCACACCCCTTTATAAAGGCAAGCCAAGCATATACAGCTCATTGCATACATGTTCTAAAAATAAATAACTAGTCAAGTCAGGGTACTTGGCAGCACCATTTGTTACACATAGTTCACCGTAAATTCACCTGGTAATTGGGATGACTGTGGTAGTTAATAGTTTTCACACCAAAGGAAAAGAAATGTATCATATCTTTATGACAAGAGGTAGTTTTGCAACTTGAGCCAGGCACTTGCTGAAGGCAGGCTCCTGTCCTCCCAGCAGACACTGGGAAGGTAGGGGTGCTGTCTTCCTTAATGCTTGCATCTCAAATAGATGGCTCCTGGGTCCTTGAGAAAGATATTATTGGCTCATAAAGCTGGCAAGAGGCTTCATAACTTCTGAAAAGATTTACATGTATTTCAAAGAGACAAAGAAAAAACTTATGTTTTTTTAAAATAAATTTTCTAAGGAAAGGGAGGGGTAAAAGTCTATTTTCAAAAATGAAAATTAAGCATTTTATTTTTTAATTAACATTTGCCCTTGCACTGTTCTTTTTATTAGCTGAAAATAGTTAAGCCTCCTGCCAAAGCTCTATAAAGTCACCACCCCTATTTCTCAAATTAGAAAGATTATTTTGTGCCTTCTCTTGCTAGGCATTTTTAAAACAAAGTCTTATGTTAATGGTGCCATGACTGGTTTTCTTCCATACTACTACCAAGTGGAGTCACACTATCCTTAAAGTATTACTCAGATTGACTTAATTGACTTTCCATAGACTGTTGTCTAGAAAAATATGCCTGCAAATATCAGGAGGTTCTGTTCTCATGGATATACCTGATTTCAGCTACTACCTTCATGATCTCAGTTTAGGGATCCTCTTATGATACCATTCCCAGTGTCCCTGCTATGTACCTAGACATCCCAGAGGTGGAATTCTGTCTCCTGGTGCAGATTATATATTTGAGATTTAGAATGATGGACAGGTCTATATTGCATCAATGAAATCAGCTCATTAGGACAACCCTGCTTCTAAGTTTCTCTGCAGTATTCAAAGTCTAGCTGAAATCTTCATTGTCCTCCTTTCTCCCCCTCCTCTCTTTCCTCTTCATTTCCCACCAACAAATTCCTGTTCATTGTCAATGCAGAGCAATAGCATGATAGCTTTTGTAGTCTTGAAGGCTGCCAACACGTGCCACAGGGGCTTACCTTTTCACTGTGGTTTAGAAATGTGTTACCTAATAAAGATAATTTTCTCTAAAAAGAACTCTAATGCCAACTTCTAGGTTAATACAAGTATATTTACTTATTTGAAAATGTAGTCATAGAAAACTACAAGGTCAAAACAAATTAAGTGAAGGAATGAGGTGACTAGGAGAAGTAAGTTTAGACTGAAACAAGTGTAAGTTTTCTGTACAAAATTCACATTCTAAGGTCTTGTATGTTTCTTGGAGGAGGAATAAACATTTCTGTTCTGTAGAAGTAGTTCATCTTTTAATCAAGGCAGAGGTGTGAACAATGTAGCATAAGCAGACCGAGTGGCTAACTAGGGCTACACACACAAGCTAAGGCAGGAATGCTGATTACCCTCAGCAGGAAAAAATATTTTACTCATCAGGATAGAAGCCTGGGGAAAGTACATCTAGGCAAAGGCATAAAATAACACTTCTGGTGTGTAGGTTCAAGGAATATCAGATAGGCCAAACCTGGAACAGAAGGCATGGTGAAGAGGGGAGAACCATGAGGCTGGAAAGGCTAAAGGACCTTGGGTACCTAATAAAATGCCTATTATTTATCTTCAAGTCAGTGGGGGGATTACCGAAGACTTTGAGCGGACAGTGACCTAAACATATTTATATTTGTTAAAATTTTTTTTACTATGATACCAATTATGTCACTGTCTATACATTATTTTCGAATTACTTTACTCATTCATAAATCTCTGCTTGGAAGAAGGAATTTGTGTGTGTGTGTGTGTGTGTGTAACTCTAAGCAGGAATAGCAGTTATAAACATTGTTTTTAGATAAAAGACAAATTTTCACAGAGTTAAGCTTTTGGGGTTATGAATACATGAATCACACACAAAAAAACTTTATTCAGTTCAATTTATATGTAGAGTACAAATAACATATGTGTTTTGAAAACACAGGTGCATAATTTATTGGGATTAGATTCTGGACAATTAATTCACAGATGACTGGCATTTTCTGGAATTCCACAAGAATATGCCTTCTCTTCACCAGGAGGTTAAATTACTGATTCACTCAGAATTGTTAACAAAGCAGGTTGAAAATTTACAACCACACACACACACACAAAGCTACTAAATATCCTCTAACATGAGATACCATATTTGAACATTCTATACTCTCTCACAATCACAATTCAATTTTCCTAAAAACCCATCAAATAAACTAGATTATTTAATACACTCTGTTCTTTCAAATGGTTACTATTTCAGCACCTTTGATGAAGTGAATCGATGTGATTTTATTCATGGTAACAGAAAATACTGCAAGAAGTTGTTAGCAATTAACACATTCAAGTAAGAAATAGAATGCATGTGATTATTTGATCTGTTCACATTTCATAGATATTCTAGATTAGCTAGAGAAAAAGGTTAGCCAAGAAGAAACTGTGAAATTATTTAATTCAAAAGGACTTAAAACTTATTTATAATGCTGTGATGGGAGTTGAGAAGTGTTATCTGAAAAGACCAAAATCCAGTGAGGGGAAAAATACACTCAAAAGTGACACAGTCACAGAAGGAAATTCACTCATACTGACATGTTATTATGTCTGAGATTCCTATTTCTCCTTCCTGAAATATTACACTAAATTTGAGCTAATACATCATTAGGAATGTTGTTTTTGTTGGGTACAATGAATTACAATAGCATGTAAAGGTAAGGATTCATGGTAAATGGTATACTAGAAAAGCACATAATTATATCATAATTTACTTTTTTTCATACTGGTTTGTGTTGATGATGAGAAAAAACACTGAGAGAAATACACTAACCATTTGTGTACTCTTAAGAGACAACTATTTCTTTATCTTTTTTTTTTAAATTTTATTTTATTTTTAAACTTTACATAATTGTATTAGTTTTGCCAAATATCAAAATGAATCCGCCACAGGTATACATGTGTTCCCCATCCTGAACCCTCCTCCCTCCTCCCTCCCCATACCATCCCTCTGGGTCGTCCCAGTGCACTAGCCCCAAGCATCCAGTATCGTGCATCGAACCTGGACTGGCGTCTCGTTTCATACATGATATTTTACATGTTTCAATGCCATTCTCCCAAATCTTCCCACCCTCTCCCTCTCCCATAGAGTCCATAAGACTGTTCTATACATCAGTGTCTCTTTTGCTGTCTCGTACACAGGGTTATTGTTACCATCTTTCTAAATTCCATATATATGCGTTATTATACTGTATTGGTGTTTTTCCTTCTGGCTTACTTCACTCTGTATAATAGGCTCCAGTTTCATCCACCTCATTAGAAGTGATTCAAATGTTTTCTTTTTAATGGCTGAGTAATACTCCACTGTGTATATGTACCACAGCTTTCTTATCCATTCATCTGCTGATGGACATCTAGGTTGCTTCCATGTTCTGGCTATTATAAACAGTGCTGCGATGAACATTGGGGTACACGTGTCTCTTTCCCTTCTGGTTTCCTCAGTGTGTATGCCCAGCAGTGGGATTGCTGGATCATAAGGCAGTTCTATTTCCAGTTTTTTAAGGAATCTCCACACTGTTCTCCATAGTGGCTGTACTAGTTTGCATTCCCACCAACAGTGTAAGAGGGTTCCCTTTTCTCCACACCCTCTCCAGCATTTATTATTTGTAGACTTTTGGATCGCAGCCATTCTGACTGGTGTGAAATGGTACCTCATAGTGGTTTTGATTTGCATTTCTCTGATAATGAGTGATGTTGAGCATCTTTTCCTGTGTTTGTTAGCCCTCTGTATGTCTTCTTTAGAGAGATGTCTATTTAGTTCTTTGGCCCATTTTTTGATTGGGTCATTTATTTTTCTGGAGTTGAGCTGTAGGAGTTGCTTGTATATTTTTGAGATTAGTTGTTGGTCAGTTGCTTCATTTGCTATTATTTTCTCCCATTCTGAAGGCTGTCTTTTCACCTTGCTAATAGTTTCCTTTGATGTGCAGAAGCTTTTAAGGTTAATTAGGTCCCATTTGTTTATTTTTTGCTTTTATTTCCAATATTCTGGGAGGTGGGTCATAGAGGATCCCGCTGTGATATGGACACCTTATCTTTGACAAAGGAGGCAAGAATATACAATGGATTAAAGACAATCATTTAACAAGTGGTGCTGGGAAATCTGGTCAACCACTTGTAAAAGAATGAAACTAGAACACTTTCTAACACCATACACAAAAATAAACTCAAAATGGATTAAAGATCTAAATGTAAGACCAGAAACTATAAAACTCCTAGAGGAGAACATAGGCAAAACCCTCTCTGACATACATCACAGCAGGATCCTCTATTTCTTTATCTTATCCCTTCAGAAATAATTTGGATGATGTTTGAGTTAGTCTTCTACAATGTTTAAAATTCTAGGAAACATGAAGATATGTTTATAGAGATGTTCATCTGATGTGGGCACTAATCATTGCAATTTTGATTATAAATTTGTGCTTTTATTGACATAATGTTAGTATTGCTTACTATTGGGCTAGCCAAATAGTTCAAATGAACCCAATACATTTTAGTGAGCAAGGGAGCAAACAGAGAGGTCTTGTAAAGCCTGTATGTGAGGCTAACCAGATGCTCTCAACCAGCTCTACAACATGTTGGTGTGTCAGGTCTTTGATTCTTTCAGCTCTTGTGGCCTGGGAGATTTTGACACAGCTGAAACGCCAGGAGAATGAACAAATAATACTTTGTCTAAAGTGACTGAGCAAGTATTACCACTTTGTTCAAAAATTTGGGAAGCACTGAAATAACACTTATGGCAAACATGAGATGAGCTAAGGTGAGAATGGCTCTTCTAGGGAAGGTTAATGGAAAGAATCAGAAAGATTCAATGGTGAGTCTTGATTTCCCTAATCTGTAGAGCCACAGTTTTCTGATCTATTTTGAGGATAAGATAATATGTGAAAAGAGCACTTTATACAACTGCAAAGAGCTACATGGATGTGAACACATGCAGTCTGATACCTTCTAGGTCCAATCACCCTTAAGAGAAAAATAGTAGTTCAATGAGTGAACGACTCAATGGCTCACAGATGAATGAATATGCACTTCTGTTGATAGAGTGGTACCATGGAACAACCAAGAGTTTGCAGTGTGACTTGAATTTAGATCTTGGCTCTGTGAACTATTGAGCAAAATAACTCATTTGAACTGTCATAATATTTTCTGAACACACACACAAAAAACCAGGTAATTAAAATTCACTTTGGAGGGTTATTTATAATATTTCTATGCATCTACGTATCTATCTGCAGGTATACCTGTGTGTGCACATACGCAATGCCTTCTTCATGAGGAAAATGGAGACAATACCAAGATGACAGGCTTATTGTGATAGGGAAGATTAGAGACTGATGTAATAATGTAAATACCTATGTCATCTGCTTTTGGCTTCCCACCCTCGCCCTCTGGCCTTCATTCTGGTCATTGCAGTACATACCAAGTTTTTTAACATAGCACATTGATATTTTGGAATGGATAATTCTTTGTTGGGGAGGGCTGTCCTATACATTGTAGCATGTAGAATGACTCTAGACATCACAAACTGTCTTCTTGTAGCAAAATTGCCTTCTGTTGAGTACTATTACTCTAGGGTTTTCCAGAACAAGAACTCATTACCAAATGGGAGATAGTTAATAGTTACTTTGTACAAGCCTTAATAAGTTACAAAGCATCAAGATCTCAAAAAGATAATGTGGAGATACTCCAAAGAGGTGCCCTCCCTGCCAGAAAAAGGCAAAGAGTGCATGCTATGGAGAAGCAGGGTTCATTCTTTTCTCTTTTAGTCAAAAATATACCCCGGCATCATTACCAATGTCTTTATATTTCACCTATGCCTCCTGGCACTTTTCTTCAAGGTAGAAAGTAGTAGGGAGCACAAACTCTCTCTGGTGATCATTGTATACCTAGTACTGGACTCTACCGGGCTACCCAGGTGGTGCTAGAGGTAAAGATAGTGAAGTCCCTTAGACATGTCCTACTCTTTGCGATCCCATGGACTACAGCCTGTCCATGGGATTTTCCAGGCAAGAATACTGGAGTGGGTTGCCATTTCTTTCTCCAAGAGTAAAGAATCCACCTGCAAATACAGGAGATGCAAGAGACGCAGGTTCAATCCCTAGGTTGGAATGATCTCCTGGATGGGAAAATGGCAACCCATTCCAATATTCTTGCCTGGAGAATCCCATGGACAGAGGAGCCTGGCAGGCTACAGTTCACGGGGTCTCAAAGAGTCAGACATGACTGAGCAACTAAGAGCACACACATTGGATTCTATCACTACTGATGTATTAGCATCATTTTAGTTACACTGGGTAAACTGAATTAATGTTTTGATTAACTGATTAACATCTGAAATTAACTGTATTTAATAGTACCATATGTATGAGAAAATAAATTACAATAACCTTAGATCATATGGAGCTGAAGTAAGATACAATATTGTGATAAATTTTGCCATTTTGAAATGGAGCTATCTACCATGAAGTGAGTTTAGTTCTTGCTATTTACTTCCTGCATTTTCATGCAGATTGTGCAGCAACAAGAAAATTGGCAATCAATCCCCTACTGTGAAGTATTGGTTTCTAAAGCAGAATCAAGCCCATCCCCTTCCTGAGGTCCCATTAGTACATTCTTACATCATTTGGGGCTTATATTTACTAAGAAACAGTAGAACAGAAGTTGAAGATGATACTCAGTAGGATACAGGATTCTGATATATATATATAATTTTCTTATGCCAAATATTGTGGATGAAAAGGAAGAGTGAAAGATGTGTATACAATACATGTTTGAAGATGTGATCTCTCGTCTTCCTTTATACATTATAAACCTGTACAAGGAAGAAATACAGACTGGTGCACAGAAACAATTTCTGTCTCTGACAGAGAGTCAAGGAGGTTGGGCAGCAATTTACCTTTGTTCAGCAAAGTCATACCAAATGAATTCCTATGGATAAACACAAGTGAGCTATGCATTTCTTTTTATATTTGTTTACTTTAAACCTGACAGAAGCAGTTTTATAAGAGCCTAAGGACTAAGGAGCAGAATAAAAGGTTATCTGTGTTTTCTTTCTACTGACAATCTGAAGCCAGGTTAGTTTTACTTTATTAAAAGAAACAAGCTGATATCATTAAGATGGCAGAATAGGTGCTCCCTGACTTCAATCCCACTCACAAGACTAGCAACTATCCACAGAAAAGACACCTATACGAAGACCCCAGAACCCATGGGTTAGGCAGAAGCACTCCCTTGGACCACAGAGACTGAGAAGGACCACATTAGAAGTGCAAAAGGAATGATTTCACTTTGATTGCATTGCCCCTCTCCCCACACTGGCACAGCACCAAACTGAGAGGAGCCTCCCTTGGCCTTCAGTTTCTCCATTGGGCAAAAGAAAGCCCAACCTACGTAGACATTCTTCTTCACACCATTGTCAGATGCTCCCCAAAAGGGCCACTTGGATCTTGCCTCTAAGGCATCACTGGCTGTGCCTGGACACCCAGGGATCAGACAGGGATGGAGAAGGGGTTCATAGCAACCAGTGCATGAATATTGGCAGACCACATTTCTGCTGGTGGTGGTACAAGCAGAATCCCAGCTGTGGCTTCATTTGGCCAGAGAACTCAGTGAGCAATTATACCTGGGTTGTGTCCCCAGCCAGCAGCCATATAAGCCATGGAGCCCATTCTTGTCAGTCCTACCCAGACAAGAAAACAAATTACCAACCCTGTCCAACCGCTGAGTGTGGTTCCCATACTGCCGCACCAGGAAACACAGCCATAGATGCCAGGCAGCTGCAGAGCACATTCTAAGGCATGGCTGGGTAGGGAAATAAGTCAGCAGACCTGTCCAGTTCCTCAGCAAACCCTCCTGCCCAGTCTGACCAGGAAGACCAAGCAGTGGTTCCAGCTCAGACCCATCCTATGGAACTGCCCAGCCTCAGAGACTGGTTTGCAGCCCTGCCCAACAACAGAGTGCAGCCTATGGCTCTGCCTTATTGCTGAGTACACTCCATGACACCACCTGACCAGGGGCCCTGGACAGTGACCCACCCAACCAAGAAGCACAGCAGCCTCCTGCCATATCTAACTGCAGGATTCAGCTGGAGGCCCACCTGACCAGGGAGGTTGGCCAATGACCTTGCCCAACAGCAGAGCACAACCAACACCTGTCCAGTGGTGGAGCCCACTTGCGGCCTGATCTCACCTCAGGGCACAGGCTATGACTCTCTTGATTGTGGAGCACGGCCTGAGGCCCTGTCTGATCATGAAGCTCTACTTGCAGCCCTGCCTGAATGCAAAATCTACACAACTCGATTTGGGGAGCACAGCCTAAGGCCCCGTCTGGCCAAGAAAAGTTGAGGAACTCACCTTGCAGCACTAATTAAAGACTCCAACCAGGGGCATCACCCTGCCACAGAACACAGCCTGTGGTCCCACCGAACCAGAGGTGACTGTGGAGCCCAGTCAAATGTTCCAGTTTAAAATAGGATGTTTAACTACAAAATATCATATGTAGAACTTCACTGGTGATCCAATGGTTAAGAATGCGCCTGTCAATACAGGGGACACGGGTTTGATCCCTGGCCTGGAAAGATTCCACATGCTGTGCAGCAACTAAGTCCATGTGATCAAATACTGAGACCACGCACCACAACTACTGAAGCCCTTGTGCTCCAGAGCCTGGGGTTTGCAATAAGAGAAGCCACTACAGAGAGAAGCCTGAACACCACAGTCAGAGAGCAGCCCTTACAAATCTGTGTATAGTAATAAAGACCCAGCCCAGCCATAATAAATAAATTACGTGTAGATGCATGGTAAGCATAAAGGAAAAACCTGTAGTACAAAAGAGTAAATTAAAGGAATCAAAGCAAACTGCCACAGAAAGTCATCATATCACAAAGGAAGACAAGAGAGGTAAAGGGTAAAAGAAAAACAGAACATAATGAACAAAATGGCAATAGTGAGTCCACATCTATCAATAGGTCCTTTGAGGAAATTTTACAAGCCAAATGGAAGAGTGACTGAATGAATAAAAAGGCAAGGTACATAAAATGCTCCTATAAGAGACTCCTTTTAGCCATCATGACATGCCTAGACTGAAAGTGAAGGGATGGAAAAGCTATTCCAAGCAAAAGCTTATTGAGACCAAGTGTTGTCATACTTACACCAGACAAAATAAAATTTAAGTTAAAAATGGTTACAAGAGACAAAGAAGGTTATTATGTAAGGATAAAAAGGTTAATTCATCAAGAAAATACAACAGTTGTAAATTTTTGAGCATCTAATGTCAGATTAGCTAATTATATAAAGCAAATACAAACAGATCTAAAAGGAGAAATAAACAGCAGCACAATAATAGTAGAAGATTTTAATATTCCATGATCAACAGTGGATATATTAGTCAGACAGAAAATTAATATAGAAAGAACTGATTTCAGCAAAGCTGGATTTCAAACAAGTACAAACATAGGTAAAGCATCTTATCAATTTTTATGTTGATTACATGTTGTTAACGATATTATTTTAGAAATAATGGGTTAAATAAAAGATGCTATTATTTTTTATTTTTTAATGGGATTCTTAGAACACTTAAAATTACACATGTTTTGTAGTATATTTCTGTTAGACAATGCTGGCCTAAAGTAACACTTCTGAAACTTACTTGTTAAGGGACTGTTGTTATAAGGATGATGAGTTATGTGTGAGGAAAAAAAAAAAAAACTTGCCTTGAAAAAATAATTTGGTTAGCTGTTACACAAGATTTTTCTTCAGTATGTTCAAAAATATTATATCTATGAGAAAGTTTTCTAAGTATCTAAAATACAGCCTCTACCAATTCCTTCCCTCCTTGTATGAGAATATTGTTCTTTCCAACAAAAAAGTGGAACTTTTTCCTCCTCTTGCACCTACGCAGGTCTTAACTTTTTCCTGAGTAATTTAATGCATCAGAAGCTGTCTTGTCTTAGGATTTCTGATGCTAAATTCATTTTATAGGTGCTGTTTGGGATTATCAGAATAATCTTTCCTTGAACAATGGTCTGAAAAGATATATGCACCCCAGTGTTCATTGCAACATTGTTTACAATAGCCAAGACACGGAAGGAACTTGGATGTCCATCCACAGAGGAATGGATAAAGAATATGTGGTACATATATGGAATGAAATATTACTCAGCCATTAAAAAGAATGAAATAATGCCACTTGCAGCAACATGGATGGACCTAGAGAGTATCCTACCAAGTGAAGTAAGTCAGACAGAGATGAAGAAATATATGACATCCTTTATATGTGGAATCTAAAAAGAAATGATACAAAAGAACTTATAAAACAGAACCAGACTCACAGACTTCCAGAAGGAGCTTGTTGCCAGGTGGAAGGTTGAGGATAAAGAATAGTAAGGAATTTGGGACGGACATGTACACACTGCTATATTTAAAATGGATAACCAAGAAGGACCTACTATACAGCATATGGAGCTCTGCTCAGTGTTATTTGGCAGCTTGCATTGGAGGGGAGTTTGGGAGAGAATGGACACGTGTATTCATGGCTGTATGGCTGAGTGCCTGTACTGCTCACCTGAAACTATCACAACATTGTTAATCAGCTATACGCCAACAAAAAATAAAACGTTAAAAAAAAACACAACACTTTTCTTGGAACCTAGTCACTACCATGTTGCGAGAAGAAAAAGTCACGTGTTAAAACTGTGTGGACATACTAGTTGGTTAGCCCAGCTCAGACTCAGCAACAGCCAGGATCAGCTACCAGCTGTCATAGTGAATACCCTTAGGCATCTACCATAGTTTTGAGTTCTAATGACTGGAACCCTGTCCCTCCTGACAAACTCCAAGACCCTGAGCTGAACCCGCTCACCCTAAAGAATTGAGAGAAAATGGTGACCTGTTGTAAGAAGCCACTAAGATTGTGGGAAGGGTTGTTACATCCCTAGCTTTTCAGAAAAGGACTATTTATTAACATATCCTAAACTAGTTCTTCTCAGAATGACTCTATAAAATAATAACATAAAAAATCACAGAAAAGGACTATTTATTAACATATCCTAAACTAGTTCTCAGAATGACTCTATAAAATAATAACATAAAAAATCACAGAGTTTGTGCATTTTTTTGAAAAATCTGAAGTAACCACTATAGAATCAAATACTGTATATGTATTTTTATAACTGGACAAGGAAGAATAATAAAGACTGTATGGTGGAAGACAGAAACCTAAATGAAGGAAATGTGCGGATGTGGGAAAAAAGGAGCCTTTGCACATGTTTGTAGGGATGTAAAACGGTACAGTCCCTGTGAAAAACAGGATGGAGTTTCCTGAAAAGTTAAAAATAGAACTACCATGTGACCCAGTAACCCAAATTCTAAGTGTTTGTCAAAAAGAAATCAAATCTCTATTTTAAGAGATATCTGCACCTCCATGTTCATTGCTGTATTAGTCACAATAGCCAATAACACATGTAAACATTCTAAATGCCTATTAATGAATGAATCAATAGGTAAAATAGATAAAATGTGTTGCTTGCTTACAGTGGACTATTATTCACAGTGATTAAAAAAAAAAGAAATTATGCCATTTGCAACAACACTGACAAACCTTGGGGGCATCATGTTAAGTGAATTTAGTCAGAACCAGGAACAAAAACTATATGATCTCATATGTGGAATCTAAAAAAAAATAAACTTACAGAAGCAGCAAATATAATAATAGCTGCCAGAGGCAGGATGTAGAGACATGGAAAATGGATAAAGGTGGTCAAAAGGTACCAACTTACAGTTATAAGAATAAACAAGTCCTGGGATGTAATATGCATCATGGTGATCATACTTAACAGCACTGTATTGTATATCTGAAAGTTCCTAAAAGATCCTGCTTATTTAACTGATATGCAGAGTTCATCATGAGAAACGCTGGGCTGGCTGAAACCCAAGCTGGAATCAAGATTTCCAAGAGAAATATCAATAACCTCAGACATGCAGATGACACCATCCTTATGGCAGAAAGTGAAGAGGAACTAAAGAGCCTCTTGATGAAAGTGAAAAAGGAGAGTGAAAAAGTTGGCTTAAAGCTCAACATTCAGAAAACTAAGATCATGGCATCTGGTCCTATCACTTCATGGGAAATAGATGGGGAAACAGTGGAAACAGTGTCAGACTTTATTTTTTTGGGCTTCAAAATCACTGTAGATGGTGACTGAGGCCATGGAATTAAAAGACCCTTGCTCCTTGAAAGAAAAGTTATGACCAACCTAGACAGCATATTAAAAAACAGAGACATTACTTTGCCAACAGAGGTCCGTCTAGTCAAGGCTATGGTTTTTCCAGCAGTCATGTATGGATGTGAGAGTTGGACTATAAAGAAAACTGAGTGCTGAAGAACTGATGCTTTTGAACTGTGGTGTTGGAGAAGACTCTTGACAGTCCCTTGGACTGCAAGGACATCCAACCAGTACATCCTAAAGGAAATCAGTCCTGAATATTCATTGGAAGGACTGATGTTGAAGCTGAAACTCCAATATTTTGGCCACCTGATGCGAAGAACTGAGTCATGGAAAAGACTCTGATGCTGGGAAAGGTTGAAGGCAGGAGGAGAAGGGGACAACAGAGGACAAGATGGTTGGATGGCATCACTGACTCAATGGACATGAGTTTGAGTAAGCTCTGGTAGTTGGTGATGGACAGGGAAAATTAAAAAGAAATGCAGTATATAATCATGTTTAAATATTTTATATCGATTAAGATAATTTCTATGAAGTGTTTTAAATTACACAGCACATATGATAAGTTAAAATGTAAGCTACATAAAAATATTATCATATATAGAAAAACACACATGAATTTGTAAGAAAATGTGAAAAGTATTCTAAAATACTAGATCTTTAATTTTATCAGATGGTTCTCTCCTGGTGATGATATAATGACAATTTGTATTTTTTTTTTGCTATCTCATGAACTTACCACATTTTTTTTTAAAGATAATATTTAAAATCAGAATTTCTTTTTTAGAAGAAATTAATGCCTCTTTTCCATTTGTAATGGAATGTAATTTGCCCTTTGCTTTATATACAATTTGTGATGTGAGAAAAACCATGGTCACATTTTCACTTCTTTGGTATCAAATAATTTTAGTGAAGTGTCAGATGTAGAAGCTGAGCCAGAGCAGCTGAGTGCCTGTTCTTGGCCTGATATGACAATACTCGCTTTGAATATGTTTGAGTTTAATGCCAATTCAAGGACTATAAACACTAAGATGCCATTTTGGTAATCCAGGCTTAAAATAAAGACTATAAACAGAAAAATTTTCCCAAAGAGGGAAAAAATAAAAACACCCTTACACTGTGGACTGAACTTAATCCATAATGTGGGAAAGGGTACTTAAGATGACTGTTTCTCTGTTATTGCCCTGTCACACTCTTTAGACACTAAATCTGACTGTGAGGATAGAAAGGATGACCAAATAGAAACACGGGGTTTGAGTGACTGTTTCCACATGGATTCCCTTAACTTTTCCCAATAGGGCTATTGACAATGTATATGTGAACCCGTATGTTCATAATATTGTGACTCAGCTTTAGGTTTTATTCAAACTCTCTACATTTTGTAGGCAGATTGGGACTACAATTCAATAGTTCCAAAGCTGTATTTTTCTGCATATTTGAACTTTTGTTCATTTGAATGCTAAGAGCTATTTCAACTCAAGGGAGAGATAATGTGTGGGTGGCAGGATGCTGCCTCAGGAAAAATTAAATTAAATTTCTTCTCAGGATCAACTGAAGGTTCTATCTATCATCTCTTATAAGATAACCCTGAAATGTAAGGGTGAAGTGAGAAATTTTTTGTAGGGGCATATGTTCAGATTTACATTTTAGGACATATGAACGGTGGAGATAGGAGTTATTGATAGATTCTAAATGACTTAGAGAATGCCCTCACTTTATTATTGACCCAGCCCATGCAGTTGTTCTTTTAATAGTGTTGCCTTGGAGGATCAATCCTATTTTAATTGAGAAGTTGATTTCTAAGTGGATTTCATCTTATCATCTTTTTTTGATTGATGATGTATGCATATAAATACACACATATCTATGGAGAACATGGACTTTCTATTCTTAGCTCATTTTCCATGGGAAATTTTAATCTTGGTTGGCCATATCTTTCTTGACAAAAATTTGAAATGTCTATGATATTAATGTATTATTATTTTCCGGTATTTCTCAATGCATATTATTTCCCAAACAGTTTTGAATCTTACACTATTTCCCCTTTTAAATGGAATAAATAACTTCATTCTCTGAACAATCTTATAAATAGCACAATATAACTGAATAATTAATAGAAGCAGTGCCCTGGAGTATCTACAGGAAGACATGTAGTGTAGTGGAATGAATCTTGATATCAGTGTATCTGACTTTTGGTTAATTTTTAATTATGACAGAACCAACAGACTTGATGGCATTACCTATTCCTATTCCAAAAAGTTTGCAGAGACAGAAAAAGAAACAAAATAATCTGATTAACTTTTGGACCTCACTGAAGTTGTTTAATTACCAAAAAAATTCCAGAATGTACAGGTCTTATGATGTTTGCTTTGCTCTAAGCTGGTAATAGTAAGAGGCATACGGAATGAAAGTCCCTTTTATCTGACAGGACTATTACCTAAACTACTTATTAGAATTTTATAGACTAGCAAAAATATTACAGTTACCTCCAATTATACCAGAAAGTGATATATGTTTGTAACCTTCTGATACATATATGCTTTTAAAGTATTTGATGCTAAGATAGACATAACTTCTCATGGAGCCACAAATTAAAGGTCTAAATCAAATCAAACTTTTCTTTCACAAAATGCATATTTTCTAAAGAAATTGTCCATAGGTAATTTATGATACCTAATGACTAAGTTTTCATTAAGCATTTTGAGAAAGTTACTGTCAATATAAGTAAATGAATAGTCAGGTCAATTCCAAAGACTTTTCTTGTAACTACACTCAGTATTCTTTTCAGAATTTGGTATTTTCAACATTCCCTGTAATATTTGCATGTATCTGGAGTAAGGAAATTCTGTCATTGAAATTACTCTGATTTTCAGGATTCTGCATCTGTCTCCTGTTCACTCTCTCACCTTATCATTGCTTTCCGCAAGATTTCCCTTCTCTCATTACTTTCTAGAGAGTGATTGATGAGTGTGCCTCCCAGTCCTTTCTCTTGAAATAAGGGCAAGCGTGCAAATGTGCCCTGCTGGTTCCCGCCACCCCCCTCTCCCCCGCAACTGTGAGGACAAGGATATACCCAGACAAAATTTCCGTGAGTTAGAAATGTGATGGATATGTTAGCAACAGTGCAAGGAGATCTGAGTCTGAACTGAAAACAGGTTTAATCAAGAGATTTCTCCAGCACTGATTGAGTTCTTTTCAGTCAGTGGGTCACATTCCCATGGTTCTCCTATGAATAGCAAAAGGGAACAAGAGAGGGCAGCCGTTTTTTCAGGCCAGTAAAATCAGTACTCAGGCATTCTGGTCACAGAAATATTTGCAGAAATCACTTAATTATTTACTGAGGGCTTATCAGGTGCCAGGTAGTGTGCTTGGCAATGAACAGGATAGAAAAATGTGGTTCCTATGCTGAAGAATGTACAAACTTGTTAGAAAAAAAAATTGGGGAAAACACAAAGTAAGCCACTTATTGTGACCCACAGGTCATAGAATATGAGCATTTTAAATATCACATCGCTTAGCTCCTTCAAACTGATAAAAACATTAAAAAGGAAGGTGTTTTCAGTCCAGGTAACCATCCGAAAAGTATAATTTCTGACAACAACAGAACCCAGTTTCCCTATTTCTCCTTTCTAGACTATTTGACTAGAGTTACAGCTCCAACAGGTTTCCCTGATGGCCCAGTGGGTAAAGAATCCTCCTGCAATGCAGGAGACACAGGAAATGAAGGTCAGTCCCTGGGTCAGGAAGGTTCCCTGGAGGAGAAAATAGCAACCCACTCAAGTATTCTTGCCTGGAAAATCCAATGGATAAAGGAATCTGGCAGACTAGAGTCCAGAGGGTCAAACAGAGCTAGACAGAGCTGAGTACATACACACAAGGCTCCAACAAGTACAGGGCCTGAACCTGCCTTTTTTTCTTTTTTTCTTTCACAGAGAGAGCCAAGTATAGTGTCTTGCACACAGCAGATGTTTACTATTTGTTGAGTAGTATTATTGAGGAAGAAGAAAGGGTTTAATTCCCAGTTTAAAGAGCTTCTCCTTTACAACTTAGAACATTTTTTGAGGATTCTATTTTTCAGTCAGGAGTGCTGTGACGCTACTGCATATGAAGATGAGTACTTGTATGAGGAGATAGAGTAAGAGAGTTATTTATCCTTGACCCAATATATAAGCTTACCTGTATAAACTTCCTAACATAAAAAGAAGGGAAGTAGTAAAATATACAGGGCTTCCCTGGGGACTGACATGGTAAAGAATCTGCCTGCAATACAGGAGACCTGGGTTCAGTCCTGGGTAGGGAAGATCCCCTGGAGAAGGCAATGGCCACCTACTCCAGTATTCTTACCTGGAGAATTCCATAGACAGAGGAGCCTGGCAGCTATAGTCCATGACATCGCAGAGAGTCACAAAACATATAATGCCTGCTTAAATTCTGAGTACTGAGACAGGGCCCAGAGGAAATATATATCTTGTGTCAGCCAAAGCAGGGACCCCAGAGCACAGAGAAGGTAAGGGTCTCTCTCCATGGGCAGGTGGAGGGAATAAAAACCTATATGGTAGGGGGCCCAATAGCTAAGACAAGTTTCTAGATATCACTTCCCATGTCATGATTCTGTCCAACCAGGGGGCCAATATTGATGTGAGCTGCTTACTCTAGGATGGAGCAGCTTCCCAGACCACCTCCCAACCTGGAATTTGGTTTTGAGAGTCTACTTTGTTGCTTATCTGCCAACACATCCAGAGATAATTTGGACCAGTCTTCAAACTAAATTCTTCACTGATGCAGGATAACCTTGGTTGAGAAGTTATGTTTTCTTTTTCCTGTTTCCTTTATACCACAGAAATAGGAGTAGGAAGAGAATAGATGCATAAAATAATCTCTGTTCTTGAATTTTAACTAGATCTAGGGTAAAATTGTTTACTATTGAGGAATAAAGTAAAGTTAGAACTTGAAAATCCAAACCCAAGATATAAATGGATGTGCATGCATGCTAAGTCACTTCAGTCATGTCTGACTCTCTACAACCCTTTGCACAGTAGCCCATCAGGGTCCTCTGTCCATGGGATTCTCCAAGCAAAATTACTGAAGTGGATTGCCATGCTCTCCTCCAGGGGCTCTTCCCAACCCAGGGACTGAACCTGTGTCTCTTATGTCTCCTGCATTGGCAGGTAGATTCTTTACCACTAGTGCCACCTGGGAAGCCCCAAAACTTAGCTAATGAATGGCCAAGCACAAAATACAGAACTTGTAAAGACAATGAGCAGAAATGCATCATGTCAGTCATCTCCAGGCCTAAATAGTACATTAGCAAAGATATTACTAGCTGCTATAAAAGATAAAATCTCAAATTTCAATAAATTGTATAGTCTATTTTTTTCTCCCATGATGCCCAAACAGGTGTTCCTGATTGATGAAAGGCTCTTCTCTCAGTGACAGAAAACCTAGTCTCCTTTCTTCTCTTAACTATTCAAGAATTTTCAACCTATGGCTTACAAAGGGGCCCTCAGGGTCATCTTCCTTCCAGCTAGTCAGCAGAGAAACAAAGCATGTTGAATCCCTTGTGGAGGGTTTTTATGGTGTGGCTCCCTATCCACAGTCCACTGGTCAGAGCTTAGTCACACAGCCACATGGCTCTGTAGACTAATATAATATACTCCTGTCTCAGGAGAAGGAGGAGATGGGTTTGGTGAGCAACCAACTTGTCTCTGGCCTAGACCAAGTACTTAGAAAAAAGCTTCAGCAAATTTAAAAGGTAAAATAGAGGATAAAGATTCAGTGATAAGTAAGTAATACCTCTGAACTGTCTTTTAGAAAACAAATTGTGTGGAGTCTACAGACAAAGATCAGCTATTTTGACAACACAGGAACAGGAATCCCAGTTGAACCAGTGCCATATTAGGCTAAAGATTGTCACCATTGCTTAATAAGAATAAACAGGATTAGTATCATAGCTCTACTGAATATATAGCTTTTAAAAGTATAATGTTTTCATATAATTATTCTAAGTAATATGTATATAATTCTTATTCCATAGTGGGGGATACTCTCAACTACATATTTTGCTATCTTTACAAAGTTAAGAATAAAACAGCTTCAGTTGCTCAGTTATTCTCTTGGGTTGATATCTAGATGAGTGGGTCCCATAGAATTATATTTAAGATTATGGTACCCAGAATGAAAAAACTTGGGGTTAGGAACCCCTTTATAATTTTTGATTTTTTTCAAGTTTCCACAGAGGCAGAACTTATTTACTCTTCAAAGAAACAAAGAGAAATATTATAGACAGCAAACTGTGCCAGAGCTTGGTACAGAAAAAAATTTATCCATTATCATGTGATCAAAGATTAGAAAAGTAAGTGAATAAATTTTGGTATGCAGTTGCAAACCAGGTGGCAGATGAAAGAATATAAGAAACCTTATTGAGCTGCAAAACTGCATGGACTGCAAGTTCATAGAAAAAATTGTAAGTGTTTGTCACACATAGGGCAGTACATACTGACTTGAATTTCATTAAGAACTCTCACATTTGGAACTCACTAATATCTATGTTGTTATATAAATGTACCTTGTTTTTTTAAATGTCTTAAACAGCCCCAGTCACAATGCATGCTAAAACTTTAGCAACATAAACCCATGGGAAGAAAAAGTGTTAGAAACAAGATTTGATTTGAGAGTAACAGAGGCTTCCCTGATGTCTCAGTGGTAAAGAATCCACCTGCCAATTCCAGAGACACAGGTATGATCCAGGGAAGGAAATGGCAAACGACTCCAGTATTCTTGCCTGGGAAATCCCATGAACAGAAGATCCTTGAGGGCTACAGTCCATGGGGTTTCAAAATAGTCAGGCATGACTTAGCAACTAAACAATAACAAACAGAATTGGCTACAGGTCTTAATCTATCAGGGCATTACAAAAAGTTCAATGTAAAGTGTTAGAAGAGTTAGACTTGATTTAGGCTAGTAAAGGTAGGCATGAAGAGCCAACCTGAAATATATTAGATGCTCAATATGTATTTGTTGAAAGAATGACTGAATCTGATGAACAGATTATAGAAAGAGGGGTCCAGATGACAAGGTACACTTGTATTGTATTTATGGCCGGGTCAACATATGTACAAAATTTATCTCCAAGGGAAAAGATCCAACCTGACCTAGATGGCCATCAACATAGTAAAATGCAGAGCAGGAGGACTAGAAGAGAAACAAAGGCTGAAGTAGAGGGATTGTACACAAAGCAAAGGTAAGGTTAAATTTCAATTTAGTGGAGTTCTAAGATCGTCAAAGAAACATGAGTTTTCTTCTTGTTAATTCATGCCTGCTTTGGCCAGGAATAATTCAAGCTTCAGATACAGCTAGTCTAAAATTAATAGCTCTCATTTACAGTATTTGGAAAGGACAATGCACCTTTCTTACTTTTTAGCCTGTAAACCTCATGTAAACATGGAATAATCTTTGATTCTCCATTTTACATTCCATATATTTATAATAGTGTTAAGTACCCAACATATGTTAGTTTACTAGTTATATTTTGAACATAGAAGTTGATTCACTCTATATGAGATTTTTAAAAAGTACTAAGTAGGATGAACATCAAGAAGATACAGTTCTAGTTTAAAAGGTGCTGGATTTAACACCATGTTTAAATGACAGATATACTTCCTGAGAGCACTATCACTTAAGATAATGAAGAACCCCTTTCACTCTGCCTCATCCAGAAAAGTTGAGGGTTGGATCAATATTTCAGGATAATAGGTTATCTAGTTCCTCCAAATCTATGTGACTACACTACAACAATTCAGTTATATCCCAAATTGTAGATTATGACCATTGTTTTCTAAATTTACAACCAACATAAAATATTACATTGGTTTATCTTTTCACTTGTTTCATATATTACTGTGCCACAACTAATTTTCTTTGTTTCTGCTTTATTAATCTTCTGCATTTTCCATCATCCTATCCTTATCGGTTCAAGTTCTACTTAGTATTCCATTAAGATGTCTCACAGCTTTCTCCCTTTTCTTCTGCATTCTATGTACCATTATTCTAGCTGGACTTAAATCACCTATGTGCCTAAATTTCTATAGCTATCTCCTGGCTCAGATATGAGCTCAACAACCTCAGACTTGCAGATGATACCACTCTAATGGCAGAAAGCAAAGAGAAACTAAAGAGCCTCTTGATGAAGGTGAAAGTTTCATGCTCTTGCTCATGATCAGTCATGTCCAACTTCTAGCAATCCCATGGACTGTAGCCCACCAGGTTTCTCTATCCATCAGAGTTTCCAGGCAGGAATAATGGAGTGGGTTGCCATTTCCTCCTCCAGGGGATCTCCCTAACCCAGCGATCAAACCTGAGTTGCTTGTGTCTCCTGCATTGGCAGGTAGATTCTATGGCAGATAGAAGGTGAAAGAGAAGAGTGAAGAAACTGGCTTAAAACTCAGCTTCAAAAAATGAAGATCATGGCATCCGGTCCCATCACTTCATGGCAAATAGATGGGGAAATAATGGAAACAGTGACAGACTTTATTTTCTTGGACTCCAAGATCACTGCAGATGGTGACTGCAGCCATGAAATTAAAAAACGCTGGATCCTTGGAAGAATAACTATGACAAACTTAGCATATTAAAAAACAGAGACATCACTTTGCCAAAAAAGGTCTGTATAGTCAAAGCTATGATTTTTCCAGTAGTCATGTATGGATGTGAAAGTTGGACTATAAAGAAAGCAGAATGCCAAAGAATTGATGCTTTTCACAACACCAACTGTGGTATTGGCGAAAACTCTCGAGAGTCCCTTGGACAGCAAGGAGATCAAAGCAGTCAATCCTAAAGAAACCAACTCTGCATATTCATAGGAAGGACTGATGCTGAAGCTGAAGTGCCAATCCTTTGGCCCCCTGTTGAGGAGAGCCAACTCACTGAAAAAGACGCTGATATTGGAAAAGATTGAGGGTGGGAGGAGAAGGGGGTGGCAGAGGATGAAATGGTTAGATAGTAGCACCGACTCAATAGATATGAATTTGAGCAAACTCCAGGAGATGGTGGAGGATAGAGGAGCCTGGCATGCTGCAGCCCACGTGGTTGCAAAGAGCTAGACATGATTTAGTGACCGAATGGCAACAACTATCTCCTAGCTTAGTCTCCTAATTCTGGTCTCTCAATCACCAGGGCATACCGAGTGCTTTTTGCGTGTGTTTTAAAATTTTAGAGTTTAAAACAATCTGCCAAGCCCACAGCTAAAATCATACTCAATAGCAAAAGCTCTGCACAAATATTAGGAACAAAACAGGGTTTTGTTCACCATTTCTATTGAGCATAGTACTGGAAGTCCTAATCAGAGCAATGAAAAAAAATAAGGCATTACAATTGGGAAGGAATTTAAATTATCCTTGTTTACAGATAACTTGATTTTATACATAGAAAAT
The DNA here is from genome assembly GCF_027580195.1 of Bos mutus. NCBI lineage: Eukaryota > Metazoa > Chordata > Mammalia > Artiodactyla > Bovidae > Bos > Bos mutus. Next base: position 20,375,315 of record NC_091621.1, on the reverse strand, counting down.
CCTAAGGACTCCAACAGTAAAACCCTGTTACATTAATAAGTGAATTCAGTAAAGAGGCAGCATATCAAATGAACACACAAAAGTCAGTAGTGTTTCCTCACACTAACAACAAAATATCTGAAAAAGAAAACTCATTTAAATAGTACCAAAAGCAAAACACTTAGGAATAAATTTAACCAAGGAGATGAAAGGTTTAATACTGAGAACTAAACATATAGATGAAAGAAATTGAAAACACATTGATGGAAAGATATCCAGGGCTCATAGATTAGAAAAATTAATATTGGTAAAGTGCTCGTGCTTCCCAGAGCCATCTATAGAGTCAATGCAATTCCTTTCATTATTTCAATGTTTTTTTTTTTTTTTAATAGAAATAGAAAATGAATTATAAAACTTGTATGGGACCAAACAAGACCTTGAATACCCAAAGCAATCCTGAGAAAGAAGATCAAAGCTCAAGGTGTTACACTTCCTGATTTCAAGCTATATTCAAAGCTATAGTAGTCAAAAGAGTATGTGCTGACATAAAACCAGAAATGTAAATCAATAGAACAGAATAGAGAGCCTAGGAATCAACCCACACATATGTGGTCAACTGCTTTACAACAAAGGATCCAAGAATACACAATAGGGAAAGGGTAAAAAACTTCTACATAGCAAAGGGAACAATAAACAAAATTAAGTGAAAACCTACTGCATAAGAGAAAATATTTGCAAATAATGTATTTGAAAAGGGGTTAATATCCAAAATATTAATATATAAGGAAATTCTACAACTCATAGCAAAAATATAGATAATTCAATTTTTAAAATGAGCAAAGTACCTGAATAGACATTTTCCAAAAAAAGATATTCAAGTGGCCAACAGGTACATGCAAAGGTGTTTGACATCATAATCATTAGGCAAATGCAAGTCAAAAGCTCCTCGCTTCTGTTAGAATAGCTATTATCAAAAAAGAGATACGGTTCAAAAAGTTACATGCCCACCTCAATGTTCATTGCAGCACTGTTTACAATAGCCAAGACATGAAAGAAATCTAAATATCCATCAATAACTGAAGAATATACAGTACATATATACAATGGAATATTTCAGGCATTAAAACTAATGAAATAATGCCATTTGCAGCAAAACAGAGGACCCGAAGATTATCATACTAAATGAAGTAAGTCAGACAAAGACAAATATCATATAATATTGCTTATATGCAGAATCTTAAAAATGATACAAATGAACTTATTTACAAAACAGAAAAGTTTCACAGACTTAGAGAATGAATTTATGGTTACCAGGGGGGAAGTGAGAGGGGAGAGATAAATTGGGAGTTTGGGACTGAAATGTACATAGTGCTATATTTAGAATAGATAACTAACAAGGACCTACTGTAAAAATAAACAATTTTTTTTTAAGAGACATGTTTTGCAAGGATGTGAAGAATAGGGAACTCTTGAATGCTGTTGGTGAGAATGAAAATTGGTATAGCCACTACAAGAAATAGTAGGAGGTTCCTCAAAAAGTTAAAAATACAGCTACCATATGATCCAACAACTCTACTTCTAGAAAATATCTGAAGAAAATGAAATGACACTATCCTGAAAAGAACACACTACCCTGTTTATTGCAGCTTTATTTAAAATAGCCAAGACATAGAAACAACCTAAGTATCTATTGAGGGATGAATGGATAAACAAAATGGGGAATATATATGTGAGCTGGCCAAAAATTTTGAGTTTTTTGTAATAACTTATGGAAAAATTTGAATGAATGTTTTAGCATACCCAATATTTACATATTTTCATATATTTATATATGTTTATGTACATAAACACACATATGTACAATGGAATAGTATTCAGCCATAAAAGATACAGAAATTCTACCACTTGGCAACAACATAGATGGAACTTGGGGGCATTATTCTAAGAAATAAGTCAGAGAGGAAAACACTTTATAACTATTTATGTGGGAAATCTAATAGCCAAAGTCATGGACACAGACCATGTTTGTGGCTATCAGGGCAAGGGAGTGGAAAGTTGGGAAATCTGTAAATGTGGTCAAAAAGTTCATACTTCCCATTATAATACAAATAAATTATGGGGATGTAATGTATAGTGTGATGACTATCATTAATAGTATATTTAGTATTAATGCTAATACTAATATTAATACTATACTATCATTATATATTTAAAAGATGTTGACATAGTAGATCATAAAAGATCTCGTCACAGAGGAAAACTTTTTTTAACTATGTGAAGTGACAGATGTTTACCAAACTTATGGTAGTAATAATTTGGCAATAAATATATATATTAAATCATTATTCTGTATATGCTAAACTAATGAAATCTTACATGTTCATTATGTCTCAATAAAACTTGTGGGGAAAAAACTACCCTAAAAATATTTCTCCCAAATACAACATACTGTATAGCAATTTTTATTTCTAAGAATTTCAGATCATTAAAAATTTTTTTATTAAAATTTAATTATTTGAGAGTAAAGAGGATATTGTTAGGACCTGTGACTGACTTATTACAAACACAGAATCTCAGGTACAACCCAGACTCACTGCATCAAAACATGCATATTGACAATGTCCCCAAGTGGAGCTTATGCATATTAAAGTAAAATAACCACTGTATACAGTCTGATTCTCCATTTGGTTCACATTAGAATAACCTGGTATGTTTTTTAAAAAAATGGTAGTGTCTGGTCCCACACATACAAATTTGTTGTATTTCTATCCCTCTTAGGTTTACTAAGATATAAGTGACATAACATTGTATAAGCTTAAGGTATACAATGGGATAATATGATACATATATATTACAAAATGATTACCACAATAAGGTTAGTTGACACCACAAAATATCTCACATAATTACCATTTTTTGGTGGTGAGAACATTCAAGAACTCCTCTCTTGGCAACTTTCAAGTATGTTAACACCATACAATGTTGTTAATTATAGACAGTACACTGTACATTAGACCCTCCACATTTATTCATGTTGTAACTGGAAGATTGTACCCTTTCACCAACATCTGATTTCCTCAGCTCCTGGAAACCATCATTCTACTTTCTATTTCTAGGAGTTCAGTTCTTTCAGATTCTATATATAGGTAAGAATATACAGTATTCATCTTTCTCTGGCAGACTTTCTTCTGAATACTTTGCAATTATACATCTTAAATCTACTTGTCCATGAACTGGTGATGGATAGGGAGGCCTGGCGTGCTGCGATTCATGGGATCACAAAGAGTCGGACACGACTGAACAACTGAACTGACTGACGGGCTGATAATATCATTCTCCACATTAAAGATAGATGCACATGTTCTCCTTTCTACTTCCTCAAATTCAAGCTACTCTGAGAGTTTTCAATATGACATAATGCTTTCCATCCATCTCCATTTCCTTCTATTCCTGAAGCCACATCCTGTGTTTAAATTATATTTGTGTAGCACCTTAAAGTTTAAAAGAAGCTTCAGAAATCTCATCTTTCTCACAATAAATAAAGTGGGTATGATTGTCCATTTTATAGAGATCCTAGAAGGCAATGCAAATTTGCCAAGGTCACTTAAAAAAGCAAATGGCAGAGCTCATTCCACAGTATTACAGTATAACTCCTGATACTTGTTTTTCATAGATTATAGTTCTTGTTCTTTTTTACTTTTAAAAATTTTGCTTCTTCCCTATTCTGTTAATTATAACTATTTTAGCCCACATTCATCATTTTGGTGAGTTTTTTAGGTAAAATTCATGTATTTTAAGACCAGAACTTTTTATAAGCAGGGATCATGTTTTATTTTTGTAAAATTGTTAGGTAGCTAGAATAGGAAACAGGAGTCCAAAATGGCAGTGGCTAAAAGGCAAAGAAAGGGAAAAGCCCATGAAAATGAAACAAAATAAAATCCAAGGACTGGAGTGAGAACCTCAGATGAAGCAAACAGCCCTCCTGGCTAGCCCAATCTACATAGAGCAGACTCAGGGGAAGGAGACAGAACATATAAAAAGAGGAGCTAAGATTGAGCCTCTTCTTTTGAGTTCATCTGCTCTCAGTCCTCAGGGATGTATTTTCCTTTGCTTGCCAAATAAAACTGAGCTGTAACACCAGTCTGCCATTTCAAATTTTTGCTGCAGTGAGACAGAACCCAGGAAATTACATATTCCCCTGACAAAATCATTATGATATCTTTTATAATATTGAGCCATATTTTGGATCAATACTTTTAGTTAAGGTGAATCAAACAGCTATTATATATACATGAATATATGCTGAACTTGGCAACTGTGAAAAGGTGGTCCTTGCCTGTCCTTGAGAAAATTTTAGCCAATTGTGGGTTTGGGGAAATAAAAATTAAATAAATAACTCTAAATTAAAAGCAGTAAGAAAGGCTCTAAAACAGAAGTATGTTTCAAGAGCTATGGGTAATCAAAAAAGGAAGAGATCTAGCTGTTAGAAGAAGTGGCAAAGGCTTCATGGCTCAGGTTACATTTGAAAAGGTCTTTGGAAGATGATTAGCAAAATAAAGATGGTACATTTGAAATTTAAAATATCTGCAAACATAATATAGTATGAATACTAAACACAGAAGTTATAAACTAAGAGCTCAGGTCATCTGAAAGAAAATGGAAATTTTAAAATATTCAATCCATTACTACTCATTCATTCACTCATATGACAAGTATTTGTTAAAACCAAAATATACATGCTACCTTCAGGGCACCCAAGATCCCTAGGGAAAAAAAGTCATCCAAAGAAGTGTGAAATATGAAAGAAAGGGCTAGAAAGGCAGTGTGTACATAACATTACAGGAGCACTGTGGTGAGAGCCTCTGTCTTTGTGTTCAAATAACTGAAAAGTACTGCAATGGTGAAAACTAGACAGAATGGGTAATGTAGCTATGTTGGTCATTTGCATTTGAACTCTCCGGATTGGTGGTTTAAATTAATTTATTCTGAGCAAGTTGAGTTCCCTAGGCAGACAGGTTGATGTATCGCATTACATTATTTTGCTAGCATCCCATGTTCTCCCTCAAAGTAGAGCAGGAATTGAGTTCATTGCTCAGCAGAGCTCTTATCTTAGGCTTGTTAACTTCTTGGATGTAGCCCATGAACATTTATGTTCGTGTGAGAGAGGTTATGAAAATATCTGTAAGTGAATTGAGTCAGCAGGGGGTTACTCTAAGTGAAGACTCTGGAAGCAGGCATTCACTGAAAGGGTCTCCTGTGAAAAACACTGTTTGTAAGAGCTGACTGATTTTATTTGAAAGCATAAGCAGTGGGTATAATAAAAGAACACAATTACTGAGCAACTTTGTCATTTTGTGTTAATTTAACTGCGGTAATGGAATTAAAATTAAAATCTGTGATTTTTTTTTCTGGCAGGTATGCAATATTTGTTTTACAGTAAACTCAGCAAGAAACACTACTAACTTCTTAATAGTTCTACTATAACTGGCTTCTATATTGTTACTGAGTATTTAAATAATTTCAGGCCTATTTCACCTTTATATGTAAGCAGTTCATTAAACAGTCTGGACTAGTGCAAACACTTTTCATTCCAACTTGACCCTCAAATCAAATGTAATCACAAGGACTTCCGGGAATAGAAAATCCTGTGTTTTATAGTTAGCAACTGTGCTAGCAACCACCAACGCTTGAGGACTCCTGCAGACTCACACTGTCCCTGATGCTATTTTGCTAAGTGACCGCAACTTGCTGTCTTTTTACGTGTTGTTAGAAGTAGCTCCAGGCTAGGACCAGTAATGTTAGTGCCCACGTGTGCCTCAACATGTTTCATTTTGCAGTGTGACCTTGGCGTGCTTCTCAGTTGGCCCACCACCTGTACCAATGAGATTTGGCAATGACATGAGAGAGGAAAAAGAAGATTAAAGCAAGATCTGAAAGAAAACTTTAGAAAATACCACTCCCAAATTAATTATCCCTTGTAGAAGCAGCTCTGTGAAATATTCTCGCCGCACACCCTACCTCCTGCTATTATGGAGGTGGTGCAGCAAGATCATTACAAGAAAAAGAGCTCAGACTTCAGTTTCACATGGCTGGCTTGTTAAAAGAAAGGACCTTAACCTGTGTTCTTTCACAGCATTTAATGAGCTGGTATGTCTACAATCAGTGGAGAGAAAGGGACAAAATGTACCTGTAAAGTTATATTAGCAAGTTATTAGCCATTTGAAATGACTGTAAGGAGCACATTGAGGTAAGATCAATGGGATGACACAGTCAGTGCAAGCCTTTTATATGAAAAGCAATTCTGAAACACAATTGCTAATAACAGATCTATTAATACTATAAAATATACTAACGGGTTCATTCTAGGGAGTAGGAAGTAGGTGATAATTAAGAAATTGGAGGTTTAAATGGCATGAGGAACCCTAGCAAGGTCCCCTGCCTACACTGTAGCATGCCCCATGTTACATGTGCCTGGTGATAAATTTCAAAGCAAAAATATATTTTAAAGGAAATTTGAGTCTTTTTTTTTAATTTTCAAATGTTCCATGTAATTTCAGAACCTCTACTTTGGTTACCAGCAAAGCAAAATATTGGAGGCAGAGAAATGGGGAATGGATATAAGGATGTGTGTGTGTGTGTGTGTGTGTGTGTGTGTATAAGGGTGAATTGTGCACTCATAGTGTGTGTGCACTGGTTAAAACAAGGGAGGGTTTTGCAACAGCATGATTTCTTTTGCACCTCATACTGCTTGCTTTTAGACTGTTCCTTTTCTTTTTGTATTGGGTTTCTTTGAAAACACTGCAGGAGACTTCTCAGTTTGCCTCGTGGCTTGACAGGCCTAGTATAGAACCAGGATTCTAGGAACACGATTTTAACCTCACAACTTCTTAACAGGTTCCACTTTTTTATGTCTCTCATCTTCTACCCTATTGAGTAAACCTCTTGCTAAAAAAAGAAAAAAGAAACAAACAAAAAAAAAAGGGAAAACCTCAGGCAAATCACATGGTAAAATGATTGATTATGCTAACTTAAAACACCTCAGGGCTTAATGCAAACATTAAGTTAAAATTGTCTGCTAATTGGCAACAAAAGATGCTGGTTTAAAATTTCCTCCCATGACTTCTTTCATTTTCTCTTTGAAGTCTCAGACCTGTTAATTTCTTCTCTAAACTCTGTCCCTGGAATATATCATGTATTTCCACAGATCTGAAAATTAAGTAAATTCTTCTCAGTATTGTCTTGCATACCTGTTATGGTTACCTTCACTCTCATCTCACATCTAACATAAGGATAACTGAATATATTTATTCTTGAACAGAATGACTACTTTTTCCCCAGAGATTATCAGAAACATTAAACCTAAACAATAATATCAACATATGTGATTCTTTATACAGGTAATCTCATTTAATCTACATAGTAACTGTGGAGTGTATACACTACCTCTATTTTTTAGATAAGAAAGCCTCAGAGAGTTTGGGTAACTTGTTCAAGTTTTCCTAGTAAGTAGCAGACTCAGGACTTCAATTTAGGTGTTATTTTGATGCTTTTGAACCATGGTGTTGGAGAAGACTCTTAAGAGTCCCCTGGATTGCAAGGAGATCAAACCAGTCAATCCGAAAGGAAATCTGTCCTGAATATTCATTGGAAGGACTGATGCTGAAGCTGAAATTCCAATACTCCAATACTTATGCAAAGAAGTGACTAATTGGAAAAGGCCTGGGATGATGCTGGGAAAGATTGAGGGCAGGAGGGAAAGCGGACAACAGAGGATGAGATGGTTGGATGGCATCACCGACTTGATGGTCATGAGTTTGAGCAAGCTCGGGGAGTTGATGAAGGACAGGGAAGTCTGGTGTGCTGCAGTCCATGGGATCACAAAGAGTCAGACACAACTGAGCAACTGAACTGAACTGAACTCTTATTTAACTTCCTTTTCCATTCATAGGTGTATCTCAGCTACAGTGAAGGTTTGCTTCCAGACAACCACAGTAAAGCAAATACTGTAATAAAGGAAGTCACACAAATGTTTTGGCTTCCCACTGCATATAAAATTTATGTTTACATTATATTGTACTCCATTAAGTGTGCAATAGCATTATATGAAAAACAATATACATACATTAAAACTTTCTTGCTGAAAAATACTAACCATCATTTGAATCTTCATCAAAGAGTACTATTTTCACTGGGAGGGTTTGAAATATTACAAGAATTAGCAAAATGTGACAAAGAGACATAAAGTGGACAAATATTGTTGCAAAATAGTACTGATAGACTTGCTCAAAGCAGAGTTGCCAGAAAGCTCCTATTTGTAAAAAAAAAAAAAAAGCAGTATCTTAAGTGCAATAAAGTAAAGAACAATAAAACAAGGTATGTCTGCATTAACTTTGTGCCTTTAGACAAGTTACTTCTCATTGCCTTGTTTCCTTATCTGTTAAAGCATTGTTGATAACTTGCTTGACTCTACTGGACACACGATCCTGAATTGCCACCATTATTATTCTGACTCTAGAGTTTGCTTTCCATGCCAGGGTTTCTCAAACCTTTGGGTTCACTGGAATCACCTGGGATCCTCATGGCTCTGTAGGTTGGATCCAGTAGTTCTAGGTAGGATCTGAGATTTGGTGTCTCTGAAAGCTCCCAGGATGCTGATGCTGCTAGTCTGCAGGGTTGCCTACCACACTCTCACTTAGAGAGAGTTTCACTTGAATTGTTCATAGGGAAGTGGTGGCCAAAGTTTCATTTCTCCTTTGGGAAGATGAGTTGCCACAGTTCAGTCAGTTCATTCACTCAGTCATGTCCAACTCTTTGCGATCCCAAAAGTCAAAGCATGCCAGGCCTCCCTGTCCATCACCAACTCCCCGAGTTCAGCCAAACTCATGTCCATCGAGTCGTGAATGCCAACCAGCCATCTCATCCTCTGTAGTACCCTTCTTCTCCTGCCCCAATCCTCCCAGCATCAGGGTCTTTTCCAATGAGTCAGTTCTTCGCATGAGGTGGCCAAAGTACTGGAGTTTCAGCTTTAGCATCAGTCCTTCCAATGAATACCCAGGACTGGTCTTTAGGTTGGACAAGAGTCTTCTCTAACACCACAGTTCAAAAGCATCAATTCTCCAGCACTCAGCTTTCTTCACAGTCCAACTCTCACATCCATACATGACTACTGGAAAAACCATAGCCTGGACTAGAAAGACCTTTGTTGGCAAAGTAATGTCTCTGCTTTTGCATATGCTATCTATGTTGGTCATAACTTTCATTCCAAGGAGTAAGTGTCTTTTAACTTCATGGCTGCAATCACCATCTGCAGTGATTTTGGAACCCCCAAAAATACAGTCTGACACTGTTTCCACTGTTTCCCCATCTATTTCCCATGAAGTGATGGGACCAGATGCCATGATCTTAGTTTTCTGAATGTTGAGCTTTAAGCCAACTTTTTCACTCTCCTCTTTCACTTTCATCAACAGGCTTTTTAGTTCCTCTTCACTTTCTGCCATAAGGGTGGTGTTATCTGCATATCTGAGGTTATTGGTATTTCTTCCAGCAATCTTGTGCCTCTTCCAGTCCAGCATTTCTCATGATGTACTCCGCATATAAGTTAAATAAGCAGGGTGACAATATACAGCCTTGATGTACTCCTTTTCCTATTTGGAACCAGTCTGTTGTTCCATGTCCAGTTCTAACTGTTGCTTCCTGACCTGCAAATAGATTTTTCAGGAGGCAGGTCAGGTGGTCTGGTATCCCCATCTCTTTGAGAATTTTCCACAGTTTACTGTGATGCACACAGTCAAAGGCTTTGGCATAGTCAATAAAGCAGAAATAGATGTTTTTCTGGAACTCTTGCTTTTTCGATGATCCAGTGGATGTTGGCAATTTGATCTCTGGTTCCTCTGCCTTTTCTAAAACCAGCTTGAACATCTGGAAGTTCACAGTTCACATATTGCTGAAGCCTGGCTTGGAGAATTTTGAGCATTACTTTACTAGCGTGTGAGATGAGTGCAATTGTGTGGTAGTTTGAGCATTCTTTGCCATTGCCTTTGAGTTGCTACAGGTCATGTTATTCTAGTAAGATACTTTGTTGAGCTATCAGTTTTCTATTTTATTTTCTGTACCTATTTTGTCTCAACCTCTTCCCCCTGGCCCTTTAGCCTTCCTCACTTCAATGGTTTTTTCATGATAAGAAACAGAATCATGTTGCCAATTTCCTTTGCATTAGAATAAAATCAATTTTATTTTCTTCTGAAAGACTGAACCCATTAAAGAGATGATGGATCCTTCAGGAAAAATGAATAACTGTCACTAATGTAAGGGAGAGAAAGGGAAAGAAGAGAAAAAAATGGGAAGGGGAAGAGGGAGGGGGCAGAACAACGAAGGAGAAAGAAAGAAAAAGAGGGTGTCTAGGTAGCTAGAGGGAAGCTTCTGTATAATACAGGGAACTCAGCTTGGTGCTCTGTATGACCTAGAGGGGTGGGATACAGGAGGTGGGAGGAAGGGATGTATATATAATCTATACATATAATTGATTCACTTTATTGACAGCAGAAACACAGTGTTATTAAAATAAAAAACTAAGATGGTGCCTCCAACCAGGAAGGTGCAGAGCTTGACGAATGCCCACATGAACGGGTCATCTTCTGCCTCATTTCTTGGCAGAAATGAAGCAGGTGGCAGACCTACAAAGGCCTATAAACCTGTCAAGAAAGGATCAGAGATAGTAGGAGTCTAAGACTAAACTCTGTTCCTTTCTTGGTGTATGGGCTACTGCTGCTGCTGCTAAGTCACTTCAGTCGTGTCCGACTCTGTGCAACCCCACAGATGGCAGCCCACTAGGCTCCCCCATCCCTGGGATTCTCCAGGCAAGAACACTGGAGTGGGTTGCCATTTCCTTCTCCAATGCATGAAAGTGAAAAGTGAAAGTGAAGTCGCTCAGTCGTGTCCGACTCCCAGCGACCCCGTGGACTGCAGCCTACCAGGCTCCTCCATCCATGGGATTTTCCAGACAAGAGTACTAGAGTGGGTTGCCACTGTATGGGTGGTAGGGTGTTAAAATTTTTTTCACTGGATAAAATCGGCAAACAATTTGATTTTACTCTGATACTATTGCCAGAGATAGGTGGGTGAGGAACACATAGAGTCTGGATACTTAACTAGGAGGAGAGGAAGGGTGGGAGAATTTTTAAGAGATAGTGTGTGTGTGCATGTTGTGGTGGGAGGATGTGTGTTGGGGGGAATCTTAGGCCACTTGTGTTTGCTAATTGCTCTTACCCAAAAGAAAGGTAAAGTTGAGAGAAGGTAGTTTTAAACTCAGACAAAGACACCCACAGGAGTTAGGCTCCTACCCTCCCACAGAGACTGGGAGATAAGAGGCTCTATTTTCCTTGCTAATATTTCAAAAGGATGGCTCCCAGTTTCTTGAGAAAGATATCCCTGGCTTGTGAAACTGGTAAGAGGCTTTTTAAAAGATTACATTTAAAAATGAAGGAAATGAATGTACAGTTACAAGTTGTTTTTGTTCAGTCGCTCAGTCGTGTTCAACTCTTTGCAACCCCATGGACTGAAGCACGCCAAGCTTCCCTGTCCTTCACTATCTCCCGGAGTTTGCTCAGACTCGTGTCCATTGAATTGATGATGCCCTCCCACCATCCAATTACAAGTAGTCTAAAGTAAATGCTGTAAGAAAAGGGAAGTCAGGAGCCTATAGTCAGGACAAAACTGGTCTAAAGTTTAGTCAAGCCAAGGGAGGGAACGGTGCTGGTCAAAGGTTATTGGACTTGCTAAGATCTCATTTGTCCAAAGTTACAACCCAAGACTCCACCATCGCCGTTCTCCCTCAAAGTCCTGACATAAAAGTCTCTAAGTCAAAAAAAAAAGTCTCTAAGTCTGTCTCCTATGTTCCTCCATGAACATCACAAATGGAAGTACATAGTCCATTTATATAATGATTCAGTCATATAACTTTGGTCAGCAGGATATGATTCTAGTAGTAGCAGTAATAATAGTAACTTTGTATTTTAAGGAAAGGTGATTTCTTTTTAAACAAATAAATTTGGAGCTAATAGAGAAGGTTTCCTCAAATATTAGATAATATGTAAATTCAGATCTTAAAGCCTAATCACTAGCTCTTTCAATTGTGAGAATTTTCAGGAATCAAGGGTGATGACCAGCAGGGCCTGTGCCCAGCTTCTCCCCAGTTCTGCTGAGATACTTAGTCATTATCTCCTTAGCAAACCCCACTCCCTCTAGCTATTTAAATTTAGAACTTTTCCAAGGCAGAAGTGGTATGTCTTCCTAGATGTTGTATTACTACAATAGAATTATCTTGCAAATCTAGCTCATGTTTATTCAATGGCTACTTTGTTCTAGGTAATATTGAATGTCAGCTATTACTATTCCATTCAACATGAAGGGGACTGAGACTGTTGTAGCCATGCGTTCCAGGAAACAAACTCACTCAGAAGGACAATGCAGGTAGTGGAGTGCAGTTTATTACACTGGCGGGCCCAAGGCAGAGTCTCCTCTTAGCCAAGGAAACCTGACCAGTTTTTGTGAAAAACTTTTATACCCTAAGTGTATGTGCGCAAAGCTGTGCACAAAGCTGCCTCCCCAAATTCCCTGAAACTAGTCTGAACAAAGGAAAAATAAAGATACAGTCAAAGTTACCTAGTGATTTATATGCCTTACCTAGGTAGTTAACAGTGTACAATTATCAATAGGCCTGTGGTCATACCCCAATAAGCATAATAGAATGTATGATTCTATTCGGTTACACAGGTAGTTAGGGTATTATTTTAGGCGATGGAGAATCTAAGTATGAGCCCTGGGGCTCTTCCTTCAGGGGGCCTGGCTTTCCAGTTGGTATGTTGTTTCCATAGATACTGGGCATATAGCTCAAAGTCCACAGTCTGGCCCAAGATGGAGTCCTGCTTTCAAGATAGAGCCTGTTCTGTTTCCTCCTTCAAGACAAAGAAATAGCATAGGTACAAACAGAAGCAAAAGCTCAATCTTGTGGAAAGAGCCATATACAGCAGAGGGGCCAGCCCAGATGGTCCAGAAATTAGTATGAACAAAAAGAATGAAAACAGGATTTGAGAAATCATCTGTTCTTCAGAGTGGAGTCACTGAGAGGTCTCTGCAGTGACCTATATTTCAAAATTTTGGGGGCTTCCCTTTTGGCTCAGTGGTAAAGAACCCACCTGCCAATGAAGGAGATGTGGGTTCAATCCCTGGGTCCAGTAGATACCCTTGAGAAGGAGACGGCAACCCATTCCAGTATTCTTGCCTGGAAAATCCTTTGGACAGAGAAGCCTGGCAGGCTACAGTCCATGGGGTCGCAAAGAGTCAGACATGACTTTGGCAACCACACATGCAGGCACACAAATGTGAAACAGCTCCATAAGGTCCATAAGCTAGGTTTAAATATATCAAACTCAGCTTGCTGATGAGGAGGGGTAATTTGGGGTAAACAACAATAGAAAGGTCTTAAGCAACAGTTTCGTGGATGGGTAAACTTCATAAAGTTTAGGAGTTGCCTAAGCTTCATGGGAAATAGATGGGAAAACAGTGGAAACAGTGTCAGACTTTATTTTTTTGGGCTCCAAAATCACTGCAGATGGTGACTGCAGCCATGAAATTAAAGGATGCTTACTCCTTGGAAGAAAAGTTATGACCAACCTAGATAGCATATTCAAAAGCAGAGACATTACTTTGCCAACAAAGGTCCATCTAGTCAAAGTTATGGTTTTTCCAGTGGTCATGTATGGATGTGAGAGTTGGACTGTGAAGAAAGCTGAGCACCAAAGAATTGATGCTTTTAAACTGTGATGTTGGAGAAGACTCTTGAGAGTCCCTTGGACTGCGAGGAGGTCCAACCAGTCCATCCTAAAGGAGATCAGTCCTGGGTGTTCATTGGAAGGACTGATGCTGAGGCTGAAACTCCAATACTTTGGCCACCTCATGCGAAGAGTTGACTCATTGGAAAAGACCCTGATGCTTGGAGGGATTGGGGCAGGAGGAGAAGAGGATGACAGAGGATGAGATGGCTGGATGGCATCACTGACTTGATGGACATCAGTTTGAGTAGACTACAGGAGTTGACGATGAACAGGGAGGCCTGGTGTGCTGTGATTCATGGGGTTGCAAAGAGTTGGACACGACTGAGTGACTGAACTGAACTGAAGCTTGCAATTATTCAAAATTTGCTTTTATGTTAAGTCACATAATGACTCACCTGCTAGCTCTAGGAAAATTTCCCAATTGTATTTTCATGCCTCTTATGATGTTCTAAGCTAGACAATGTTGGAAAGCAGTTAGGTTTGATTTTAGCTCTACTGTTTTCCAGGATTCTAGATTCTCTTTTTGGCTTTTCCCCCAGACTTAATGGTAAGATCATTATAGCTCTGTTTGAACTGTCATTAGCCTCCATAGGATACTGATAAAAGATCAAACACCTAATAAGCTATATCCTTCCAAATGAGGGGTGGTGCTGCTGGAAAGCAAAAGTCTGAGCAGCTGTAATATTGTGAAAATGGGTTAGGAGTTGATGTGCACCTGGTGGTCTTTCTGTGTTTCCTTTTAAGACCAACTCTATTTATTTTATAGCTTAAAAACCTGCAATTGGAAATTAATGTGATCAATATATGTGACTTATAAATTGTTTTGCAACCAAACTCTAGCAATCAAAGCCCTGTATTATGTTAGAAGGCATAACTTTCTCCGCATTTTCCCTTTAGCTTGAAAACAGGGAATGTGAAACTCTAAAAGGCACTGAGATAATGGCTCTGAGCTAGAGAATTTTAAATAGGCTTCCAACTTATCAAAGCTGACTTTTCCCATTCCTAATAGATAAGCAGCTTTGTGACATAGAATGAAGAGGAAATGCTCTGTCATAAGCATTCACTAAAAAAACCTATGCCCACGAAAGGCTTTCTTTCCCTTTGGGAAATTCAAAACTTCTGAGTAATAAATTGCTCTGGGAGGACACGTCGGTAGCATATAACAGCGTGTTGGCTGTTTGTCCACCCCGTGGAAGTTCATTATCTTCTAGGCTGGCATCACCTTACTTGTGATGAAAGGCACTTAGATTATTGTCCCTTCTCTTTCAGGCTCAACAATGACACAAATGCACAGACCTACTATCATTGTCAAGCAAATGACATATTCATATACTATTAAAGCAATTTTCCAGGGGAGTATACTATAATGATAATATAATGTCTATTCAATGTAAAGTCTGCCAAAGTAGTGAAGATATTTCCTGGTCTGTGACAACAGAACTATTCAGTTACAAAGTCAAGTAACTGTGCTTTTTAAAAGTTTTTAAAAGTTGTAATTTCTCTCAAATATAATCACTGCATTTAAATTCTCATTTAAGACTTCTGTCTTCCCCTTTTTTATTTTTCCTGATTTTACTTTCTATTTTTGCTCTGAATAAGAACATCTCTCCTATATTTTGTTCAATTCTCAATCTCATTATTTTTTGTTTCCCATAGAATCTATCCCTCTCTTAACACCCACTTGTGTATACCCCAAACAAGAACTCTGCTTATTCTCTCCTTTCACCAATCATATCCACTAACAATTCTGTCCATCCTTTTTCAAATTATATTATGAGTGTAGCCAATTAGAACCACCTTCACACTTCCATATACCCACTTCCATGTACCACACTTCCATGTACCTAGTCTCTTACCTAGTCTCTTACCTAGATTACTATTAAATGCCTTTTAATTACTTAACCTATTTCTATCAGCATATTCTATAGTTTCTTCGCCAAACAGGAGTGATAGCCTTTCAAGACACAAATCAGACTGTATCACTTTTTTTCTCTGAACTGTGCAGTTGGTTTCCATGATATTTATAATAAATTCAATTGTTTTACTGTGGTCTACAAAGGCCTGGGATGGTGCTAGTGGTAAAACAATCCACCCGCCAATGCAGGAGATGTAAGAGATGTGGATTCAATCCCCTAGATCCCCTAGAGAAGGAGAGGCAACCCAATCTAGTGTTCTTACCTGGAGAATTCCATGGACAGAGGAGACTGGCAGGCTACAGTCCATGAGATCACAAAGAGTCAGACACGACTGAGCACACACACACACAAAGCCCTACATGACTACCTTTCAATCCTTCTCTCACTTCTGTCTTTGCTCAGAGTCCCATTGTCCTCCCTGTCATTCCTCAAACATGTCAAGTCCCCACCTCAGCAAATTTCCACTCACTCTCTTCTCTCTTCCTGGAAGCTCTCTTGTATCCTCACACACCCGGATCCTCATGTGGATCATTTCTCATTCCCTTCAGGTCTTTGGTCAAATGTCACTTCCTCTGACATTCCCATCTGCTCACTGAATCCAAAATATCTATGCTGCCCACTTACCATCTTCATCCCTTTTTATACTTGTCCTACTTTCTTCTTTCTTGCACACATCTCCTGCCATTGTATCATATAATAATCTGCTTATTCTCTTTCTATGTGTCTCTCCCACTTCAGTGCAAACTCTGTGAAGGTGGAGACATTTTCTTTTTGGTTCCTCATCTTAAACATGAGATATAGAAGTGCTGCCTAGTACAAGCAAATGTAAAAAAAAACTATTTAAATGAATGAATGTTACATTTTCTACAATGCTTTTATGTTTTTGGAATTTATTTCTTATCAGCTGACAAACTACATTTTTCAAACTCTTCCTCCAAAATAAAAAAGAAAAGCATGACATCTACATTTTGAAATGCTATATTCAAAATGTCTGAAACTAAAATAAAAAATGATCACAGTGGAATGCAACATGATCAAATAATGCTAATATACAGACTTCTGATTTTAGTAAATTCACTGAGTAGTTAATTTGTTTATAGCTTGATGCAGATCAAAAACTAGACTATGTCTAAAATTCAACTTTCCATTTTATTCAAAGACATTAGTCCTGTTATTCTAGACATATATGATCTGTTCTTCGTTATCTATCACCTTATCTCACTGCTTTCTAATCATATCTTCCATTAGGTCAAGCCTATTTTCATGTCATTTCTGTCAGAGGACTTGCTGGTTTAAGGTTTTGGTTGTGCCCTGTCTTGGATCCTGGAATTTTTTCTTCTCTATTTCCAACCAGTCTGAAGTTCTGTGATGATCTATACAAGGTCAGCCTTGCTCACCCTTGTATTCCCAGTGACTACTGCAGTCCCTGGCATACACGAGGTGTTCACTAAATGAATTAGCATACTGGCCTTTACTAATATACTTCTCTGTTGTGGATTGTATATCTCTTCTTTGACTGTCTCCTTTCTACAGTAAACTTTTAAGGTATAGTTTTTTTCTGAAGTTACAGGAAATAAGATAAAAGAATTGCACAAGAAAATGGTCCATATATTTCTAACTAACAAAAATTATCTAGAAAACTGATGGAATATTGACCTCTATGCCATCGTAATAACGATGACTTAGTTACAACTGACAAAATAAATCCTTGTAAATATGAAATGCTAGTAGACAATTTCAAAATACATTGAAATGTTAAAAAAATAACAAGGTTTTTTCCCCTCATAGCATATTAATGCACACAGATTTTGTTTATTCATTAACATTTCCTAACAGGGCAAAAATAAATGGAAAACTGTAGGCGCCTATAACACTCATCTTATTGAAAAAAAATGGATAAATTTTTAATTGCTTAATACATTTCCAAGAGTTCTAAATTAAACTTAATATTCATAAATGCCATATTATTACAAAGAATTGTACTGTAAATTATAGTATTTATCTAATAGTTAATGAAAATATAACGATCTTAGTGAAACTTTTTCATATAGATATAAATTTGTTTTATGCTGCTTCTTTCAGAAATAAGAGTAAAGAGACTCAACAAAAATTTATTTTGCAGCTTATTTTCATGCATTTATTTGGTAGAATATCAACTTAAAAATTTTATTTTACCACCTTTTGCAAAACATTTTGCATAACCTTTTGCAAAAAAATTATAGTAGCATTTAAATATAGTACCCTTAAAATGTGTTGTGCCTTTTCTGACAAGAATGAAGAGTGACTGTGAAGTTATTAGTTAGAGCTTTAGCCTCTGTTTTCCTGTTATGAGAGGTTTATGAGTAGAATCACTTTATTCCAATAGTCTTCAGATCAGATCAGATCAGTCTCTCAGTCGTGTCCGACTCTTTGCGACCCCATGAATCGCAGCATGCCAGGCCTTCCTGTCCATCACCAACTCCCGCAGTTCACTCAGACTCACATCCATCGAGTCAGTGATGCCATCCAGCCATCTCATTCTTTGTCGTCCCCTTCTCCTCCTGCCCCCAATCCCTCCCAGCATCAGAGTCTTTTCCAATGAGTCAACTCTTCGCATGAGGTGGCCAAAGTACTGGAGTTTCAGCTTTAGCATCATTCCTTCCAAAGAAATCCCAGGGCTGATCTCCTTCAGAATGGACTGGTTGGATCTCCTTGCAGTCCAAGGGACTCTCAAGAGTCTTCTCCAACACCACAGTTCAAAAGCATCAATTCTTCCGCATTCAGCCTTCTTCACAGTCCAACTCTCACATCCATACATGACCACAGGAAAAACCATAGCCTTGACTAGATGCACATTTGTTGGCAAAGTAATGTCTCTGCTTTTGAATATGCTATCTAGGTTGGTCATAACTTTCCTTCCAAGGAGTAAGCGTCTTTTCATTTCATGGCTTCAGTCACCATCTGCAGTGATTTTGGAGCCCAGAAAAATAAAGTCTGACACTGTTTCCACTGTTTCCCCATCTATTTCCCATGAAGTGGTGGGACCGGATGCCATGATCTTAGTTTTCTGAATGTTGAGCTTTAAGCCAACTTTTTCACTCTCCACTTTCACTTTCATCAAGAGGCTTTTTAGTTCCTCTAAACTTTCTGCCATAAAGGTGGAGTCATCTGCATATCTGAGGTTATTGATATTTCTCCCAGCAATCTTGATTCCAGCTTGTGTTTCTTCCAGTCCAGCGTTTCTCATGATGTACTCTTCATATAAGTTAAATAAACAGGGTGACAATATACAGCCTTGACGAACTCCTTTTCCTATTTGGAACCAGTCTGTTGTTCCATGTCCAGTTCTAACTGTTGCTTCCTGACCTGCATACAAATTTCTCAAGAGGCAGATCAGGTGGTCTGGTATTCCCATCTCTTGAAGAATTTCCCACAGTTTATTGTGATCCACACAGTCAAAGGCTTTGGCATAGTCAATAAAGTAGAAATAGATGCTTTGCTGGAACTCTCTTGCTTTTTCTATGATCCAGCCGATGTTGGCAATTTGATCTCTGGTTCCTCTGCCTTTTCTAAAACCAGCTTGAACATCAGGAAGTTCACGGTTCACATATTTCTGAAGCCTGGCTTGGAGAATTTTGAGCATTACTTTACTAGGTGTGAGATGAGTGCAATTGTGTGGTAGTTTGAGCATTCTTTGCCATTGCCTTTCTTTGGGATTGGAATGAAAACGGACCTTTTCCAGTCCTGTGGCCACTGCTGAGTTTTCCAAATTTGCTGGCATATTGAGTGTAGCACTTTCACAGCATCATCTTTCAGGATTTGAAAGAGCTCAACTGGAATTCCATCACTTCCACTAGCTTTGTTCGTAGTGATGCTTTCTAAGGCCCACTTGACTTCACATTCCAGGATGTCTGGCTCTAGGTCAGTGATCACACCATCATTATTATCTGGGTCGTGAAGATCTTTTTTGTACAGTTTTTCTGTGTATTCTTGCCATCTCTTTTTAATATCTTCTGCTTCTGTTAGGTCCATACCATTTCTGTCCTTTATCGAGCTCATCTTTGCATGAAATGTTCCTTTGGTATCTCTGATTTTCTTGAAGAGACCCCTAGTCTTTCCCATTCTGTTGTTTTCCTCTATTTCTTTGCATTGATCGCTGAGGAAGGCTTTCTTATCTCTTCTTGATATTCTTTGGAACTCTGCATTCAGATGTTTATATCTTTCCTTTTCTCCTTTGCTTTTCGTTTCTCTTCTTTTCACAGCTATTTGTAAGGCCTCCCAGACAGCACCATTTTGCATTTTGCTTTTTTTCTTGGTCTGATGGTCTTGATCCCTGTCTATGGATGGTCTTGATCCCTGTTCTCAGGCACTGTACAATGTCATGAACTATTTCTCATTCCATAGTTCAATCAGGCACTGAATGGTTGTCAGTGGTTTTTGCCTACTTTCAGATTTGGCTAGTCCCTTGATAAATCTATTTTTGCTGACTGTATAGAGCTTCCATCTGTATAATCATATAATTAATCTGATTTGATTTTGAGGTCATACCTGAATGGTCCAGTGGTTTCATTTGTTTTTTGGAATTTAAGTCTGAATTTTTTGGCAAAACTCCATTTCTTCTAAGGAGTCTTTGCCCTGTCATCTGAGCCCCATTCAGTCCAAATTTGCCTGTTATTCCAGGTGTTGTTTTTGCTGACTGTATTCCAGAGCCTGACATTCTTTTTTGGCTGCAAACAATCTTAAGCTGGGTAATCTGATCCATCCCTTCATTCTTTCTGGAGTTATTTCTCCAGTGATCTCCAATAGCATATTGGGGCCTAGACCTGGGAGTTTCTTTTCAGTATTCTATCATTTTGCCTTTTCATACTGTTCATGGGATTCTCAACAGAGAATGGATTTTGTTCCTTTCTCCAGTGGACCACATTCTGTCAGATCTCTCCACCATGACCATCATCTTGGTTTGATCAGTCTTGAGTTAGACAAGGCTGTGGTCCTAATTTTTGTATGGTCCAGACTAAATCACTCATTCCAGTCCAGTCTGACATTTTGACTTGCAACCTAGAAACCCTCTCATTCTTCCTTTTTGTTCAAAGATATAAATGTATTTGACCCGTTTTGCAGCCATTTCTTCTACCATTTCTTAGGATTCCTGCTGAATCAGCAGATTAATGGTCATCTGAGTTAAATTCACCCATTCCAGTCATCTTGACTGATTTCTATTGTTGACATTCACTTGCCATGTTAGACCACTCCGCAAAACCTGACATTCCAGGTTCTGTCCTTTATTATGACCTTGCTCCTTCACCAGTATCTTTTGGGATTGTGAAATGTTTCTTTCTGGATTTATTTCTCCATCTCTCATTTTCTTGAAGAGATCTGTAGTCTTTCCAATTCTAAGAATACTGAAGTGGTTTGATTTCTTCTATTTGTTTTCATTGATCACTGAGGAAGGCTTAGTTTGACTATCTCTCAGTTGCCCTATTGCAGCACCATTCTTTGGAACTCTGCATTCAGATAGGTATATCTTTTTTTGACTTTTCTCCTTTGCCTTTAGATCTGGGTGGCTTCTTTTTCATACCTGAGGGGCAATTAATTTAGGCCTCCTCAGACAAGCATTTTGCCTTTTTACATTTAGTTTTCTTGGGGATAAAGAATAAAGAATTGATCACTGTCTCCCATACAATGTGTCATGAACCTCCATCCATAGTTCATCAGGCACTCTGTCTATCAGATCTAAAAAGCTGGCAAGACCATTGAATCTTTTATTTCTATATCACTCAAAGTCTGGCCTGTGCATTGTAGCTCATGTGTAGCTGTAACTGTAACTCCACTTTGGAAAGTCCAGGTCTCTGGATTTAGAAGGTTTGGAGACTTTTCAAAGTGATTTAGGTCGTGATCTGAATGGTGTAGTGGTTTTCCCTACTTTCTTCAATTTAAGTCTGAATTTGGTAATAAGGAGTTCATAAACTGGATTCTGAGATTACAAACTTATGTCCAGCTCCCATTTTTATTCATTGTCCCATTTATCCATTCACTGATCTTGTTTTTACACTAGGTGGGCTGAGTCACTGTATAATTCCTCCATGGCAGTGAAAGACCTGAGTCCATCTTTGGCTTTGCAAAGAATATAATCAATATAATTTTGATAGTATTTTTACCATGTGGAAAGAAAAACATGTTAGAAGGTGATTGAAGTAATTATTAGTTTATTCTCTCAGTGCATCCTCTTGGCAAAATGGTGTTCTGTTTGTTTGCCTGAAAATCACCTGCTTCATTCTGTACTCCAATGGCCACTGTCCATCACCAACTCCCGGAGTCTACTGTTATTCCAGGTATCCCCATCTTTCCCACTTCCTACTTTTATTGAGTTTTCCAGCCCCCAGGACTGGTCTATAATGAAGGACTCAGACATCTTTTTTTTTTTTTTGAAGAGGACCATTGACATCTTTTTTTTAATATGCTGTCTAGGTCGGTCACAGCTTTTCTTCCAAAGAGCTAATATTAGTTCTAGAAGGTTTTGTAGGTCTTCCCATCTATTTTCTTCAAAGTGTCTGGATTTACATTTTGGCATTGATCTTAAGAACCATTCAACTTCAGCTTCTTCAGCATTACTGGCCAGGGAATAGACTTGGATTACTGTGATATTGAATGGTTTACTTGGAACTGAACAGAGATCATTCTGTTGTTTTTGAGATTGCATCCAAGTACTGCATTGCAGACTCTTTTGTTGACTATGAGAGCTACTTCATTTCTTCTAAGGGATTCTTTCCCACAGTAGTAGATATAATGGTCATCTGAGTTAAATTCACTCATTCAAGTCCATTTTAGTTTGCTGATTCCTAAAATGTTGATGTTCACTCTTGTCATCTCCTGTTTGACCACTTCCAGTTTGCCTTGATTCATGGACCTAACATTCCAGGTTCCTATGCAGTATTATTCTTACAGCGTTGGACTTTACTTCCATTACCGTTCACAATCAAAACTGGGTATTGTTTTTGCTTTGGTTCCGTCTCTTCATTCTTTCTGGAGTTATTTCTCCACCGATCTCCAGTAGCACCTAGTGACCTGGGGAGTTCTTCTCTCAGTGTCCTATCTTTTTGCCTTTTCATGCTGTTCATGGGGTTCTCAAGGCAAGAATAATGAAGTGGTTTGCCATTGCCTTCTCCAGCAGACCATGTTTTGTCAGAACTCTCCACCATGTCCCGTCGTCTTGGGTGGCCCTACATGGCATGTTGCATAGTTTCATTGAGTTAGACAAAGCTGTGGTCTGTGTGATCAGATTGGTTAGTTTTCCGTGATTGTGGTTTTCAGTCTATCTGCCCTCTGATGGAGAAGGATAGGAGCTTATTATGGAAGCTTCCTGATGGGAGAGACTGACTGAGGAGGAAACTGGGTCTTATTCTGATGGGTGGGGCCATGGTCAGTAAATCTTACATCCAATTTTCTGTTGAAAGGTGGGGTTGTGTTCCTTCCCTCTTACTTGACATGAGGTCAAACTATGGTGGAGGTAATGAAGATAACCTACACTTTCAAGGTCAGGAGGGTCGGCTGTGAGGAGATACCCCCTCCTCCAAGGTAAGGAGCAGCAGCTGCGCTTTGCTGGAGCAGCTGTGAAGAGATACCCCACGTCCAAGGTAAGAGAAACCCTAAAGTAAGACAGTAGATGTTGTGAGAGGGCATCAGAGGGCAGACACACTGAAACCATAATCACAGAAAACTAGCCAATCTGATCACATGGACCACAGCCTATCTAACTCAATGAAACTAAGCCATGCAGTATGGGGCCACCCAAGATAGATGGGTCATGGTGGAGAGGTCTGATAGAATGTGGTCAGTCCACTGGAGAAGGGAACGGCAAACGACTTCAGTATTCTTGCCTTGAGAACCCCATGAACAGTATGAAAAGGCAAAATGATAGGATACTGAAAGGGAAACTCCCCGGGTCGGTAGGTGCCCAATATGCTACTGGAGATCAGTGGAGAAATAACTCCAGAAAGAATGAAGGGATGGAGCCAAAGCAAAAACAATGCCCAGTTGTGTATGTGGCTGGTGATAGAAGCAAGGTCCGATGATGTAAAGAGCAATATTGCATAGGATCCTGGAATGTCAGGTCCATGAATCAAGGCAAATTGGAAGTGGTCAAACAGGAGACGGTAAGAGTGAACGTCGACATTCTAGGAATCAGCGAACTGAAATGGACTGGAATGGGTGAATTTAACTCAGATGACCATTATATCTACTACTGTGGACAGGAATCCCTTAGAAGAAATGGAGTAGCCATCATGGTCAACAAAAGAGTCCAAATGCAGTACTTGGATGCAATCTCAAAAACGACAGAATGAACTCTGTTCGTTTCCAAGGCAAACCATTCAATATCACAGTAATCCAAGTCTATGCCCCAACCAGTAACGCTGAAGAAGCTGAAGTTGAACGGTTCTATGAAGACCTACAAGATTTTAGAACTAACACCCAAAAAAGATGTTCTTTTCATTATAGGGGACTGGAATGCAAAAGTAGGAAGTCAAGAAACACCTGGAGTAACAGGCAAATTTGACTTGGAGTACGGAATGAAGCAGGGCAAAGCTAATAGAGTTTTGCCAAGAGAATGCACTGGTCATAGCAAACACCCTCTTCCAACAACACAAGAGAAGACTACACATGGACATCACCAGATGGTCAACACCGAACTCAGATTGATTATATTCTTTACACCCAAAGATGGAGAAGCTCTATATAGTCAGCAAAACAAGACCGGGAGCAGACTGTGGCTAGATCCTGACCTCCTTATTGCCAAATACAGACTTAAATTGAAGAAAGTAGGGAAAACCACTAGACCATTCAGGTATGACCTAAATCAAATCCCTTATGATTATACAGTGGAAGTGAGAAATAGATTTAAGAACTAGATCTGATGAATTATGGACTGAGGTTTGTGACATTGTACAGGAGACAGGGATCAAGACCATCCCTGAGAAAAGAAATGCAAAAGAGGAAAAAGGCTGTCTGAGGAGGCCTTACAAATAGCTGTGAAAAGAAGAGAAGCAAAGGAGAAAAGGAAAGATATAAGCATCTGTATGCAGAGTTCGAAAGAATATCAGGAAGAGATAAGAAAGCCTTCCTCAGCGATCAGTGCAAAGAACTAGAGGAAAGCAACAGAATGGAAAAGACTAGAGATCTCTTTAAAAAAATTAGAGATACCAAGGGAACATATCATGCTAAGATGAGCTCAAAAAAGGACAGAAATGGTATGGACTTAACCGAAGCAGAAGATATGAAGAAGAGGTGGCAAGAATACACAGAACAACTGTACAAAAAAGAACTTCATGACCCAGATAAGTTTTAAGGGTTGGCTTAAAGCTCAATATTCAGAAAACTAAGATCATGGCATCTGGTCCCATCACTTCATGGCAAATAGATGGGGAAACAGTGGAAAATGTGTCAGACTTTATTTTTGGGGGCTCCAAAATCACTGCAGATGGTGATTGCAGCCATGAAATTAAAAGACACTTAATCCTTGGAAGGAAAGTTGTGACCAACCTCAGTAGGGTTCAGTTCAGTTCAGTCACTCAGTCGTGTCCGACTCTTTGCGACCCCATGAATTGCAGCACGCCAGGCCTCCCTGTCCATCACCAACTCCCGCAATTCACCCAGACTCACGTCCATCGAGTCAGTGATGCCATCCAGCCATCTCATCCTCTGTCGTCCCCTTCTCCTCCTGCCCCCAATCCCTCCCAGCATCAGAGTCTTTTCCAATGAGTCAACTCTTCACATGAGGTGGCCAAAGTACTGGAGTTTCAGCTTTAGCATCTTTCCTTCCAAAGAAATCCCAGGGCTGATCTCCTTCAGAATGGACTGGTTGGATCTCCTTGCAGTCCAAGGGACTCTCAAGAGTTTTCTCCAGCACCACAGTTCAAAGGCATCAATTCTTCAGCGCTCAGCCTTCTTCACAGTCCAACACTCACATCCATACATGACCACAGGAAAAACCATAGCCTTGACTAGATGAACCTTTGTTGGCAAAGTAATGTCTCTGCTTTTGAATATGCTATCTAGGTTGGTCATAACTTTCCTTCCAAGGAGTAAGTGTCTTTTAATTTCATGGCTGCAGTCACCATCTGCAGTGATTTTGGAGCCCCAAAAAATAAAGTCTGATACTGTTTCCACTGTTTCCCCATCTATTTCCCATGAAGTGGTGGGACCGGATGCCATGATCTTAGTTTTCTGAATGTTGAGCTTTAAGCCAACTTTTTCACTCTCCTCTTTCACTTTCATCAAGAAGCTCTTTAGTTCTTCACTTTCTGCCATATGGGTGGTGTCATCTGCATATCTGAGGTTATTGATGTTTCTCCCAGCAATCTTGATTCCAGCTTGTGCTTCTTCTAGTCCAGCATTTCTCATGATGTACTCTGCATATAAGTTAAATTAGCAGAGTAACAATATACAGCCTTGACGTACTCCTTTTCCTATTTGGAACCAGTCTGTGGTTCCATGTCCAGTTCTAACTGTTGCTTCCTGACTTGAATTCAAATTTCTCAAGAGGCAGATCAGGTGGTCTGGTATTCCCATCTCTTTCAGATTTTCCACAGTTTATTGTGATCCACACAGTCAAAGGCTTTGGCATAGTCAATAAAGTAGAAATAGATGTTTTTCTGGAACTCTCTTGCTTTTTCCATGATCCAGTGGATGTTGGCAATTTGATCTCTGGTTCCTCTGCCTTTTCTAAAACCAGCTTGAACATCAGGAAGTTCACGGTTCACATATTTCTGAAGCCTGGCTTGGAGAATTTTGAGCATTACTTTACTAGTGTGTGAGATGAATGCAACTGTGCGGTAGTGTGAGCATTCTTTGGCATTGCCTTTCTTTGGGATTGGAATAAAAACAGACCTTTTCCAGTCCTGTGGCCACTGCTGAGTTTTCCAAATTTGCTGGCATATTGAGTGTAGCACTTTCACAGCATCATCTTTCAGGATTTGAAAGAGCTCAACTGGAATTCCATCACTTCCACTAGCTTTGTTCGTAGTGAAGCTTTCTAAGGCCCACTGGACTTCACATTCCAGGATGTCTGGCTCTAGGTCAGTGATCACACCATCGTGGTTATCTGGGTCATGAAGATCTTTTTCGTACAGTTCGTCTGTGTATTCTTGCCACCTCTTCTTGATATCTTCTGCTTCTGTTAGGTCCATACCATTTCTGTCCTTTATCGAGCCCATCTTTGCATGAAATGTTCCCTTGGTATCTCTAATTTTCTTGAAGAGATCTCTAGTCTTTCCCATTCTGTTGTTTTCCTCTATTTCTTTGCATTGATCGCTGAGGAAGGCTTTCTTATCTCTTCTTGCTATTCTTTGGAACTCTGCATTCAGATGTTTATATCTTTCCTTTGCTCCTTTGCTTTTCGCTTCTCTTCTTTTCACAGCTCTTTGTAAGGCCTCCCCAGACAGCCATTTTGCTTTTTTGCATTTCTTCTCCACGGGGATGGTCTTGATCCCTGTCTCCTGTACAATGTCACGAACCTCATTCCGTAGTTCATCAGGCACTCTATCTATCAGATCTAGTCCCTTAAATCTATTTCTCACTTCCACTGTATAATCATAAGGGATTTGAATAGGTCATACCTGTATGGTCTAGTGGTTTTCCCTACATTCTTCAATTTAAGTCTGAATTTGGCAATAAGGAATTCATGATCTGAGCCACAGTCGGTTCCTGGTCTTGTTTTTGCTGATTGTATAGAGCTTCTCCATCTTTGGCTGCAAACAATATAATCAATCTGATTTCGGTGTTGACCATCTGGTGATGTCCATGTATAGAGTCTTCTCTTGTGTTGTTGGAAGAGGGTTTTTTATGATCAGTGCATTTTCTTGGCAAAACTCTATTAGTCTTTGCCCTGCTTCATTCCGTATTCCAAGGCCAAGTTTGCCTGTTACTCCAGGTGTTTCTTGACTTCCTACTTTTGCATTCCAGTCCCCTATAAGAAAAGGACATCTTTTTTGGGTGTAGTTCTAAAAGGTCTTGTAGGTCTTCATAGAACCGTCCAACTTCAGCTTCTTCAGTGTTACTGGTTGGGGCATAGACTTGGATTACTGTGATATTGAATGGTTTACTGGAAACAAACAGAGATCATTCTGTCGTTTTTGCGATTGCATCCAAGCACTGCATTTCGGACTCTTGTTGACCATGATGGCTACTCCATTTTCTGAGGGATTCCTGCCTGCAGTAGTAGCCATAATGGTTATCTGAGTTAAATTCACCCATTCCAGTCCATTTTAGTTAGCTGATTCCTAGAATGTCGACATTCACTCTTGCCAACTCTTGTTTGACCACTTCCAATTTGCCTTGATTCATGGACCAGACATTCCAGGTTCCTATGCAATATTGCTCTTTACAGCATCAGACATTGCTCGTATCACCAGTCACATCCACAGCTTGGTATTCTTTTTGCTTTGGCTCCATCCCTTCATTCTTTCTGGAGTTATTTCTCCACTGATCTCCAGTAGCATATTGGGCACCTACTGACCTGGGGAGTTCCTCTTTCAGTATTCTATCATTTTGCCTTTTCATACTGTTCACAGGGTTCTCAAGGCAAGAATACTAAAGTGTTTTGCCATTCCCTTCTCCCGTGGACCACATTCTGTCAGATCTCTCCACCATGACCCACCCATCTTGGGTTGCCCTGCAGGCATGTCTTAGTTTCATTGAGTTAGACAAGGCTGAGGTCCTAGTGTGATTAAATTGACTAGTTTTCTGTGAGTATAGTTTCGGTGTGCCTGCCCCCTGATGCCCTCTTGCAACACTTACCGTCTTACTTGGGTTTCTGTTACCTTGGGTATCTCTTCATGGCTAGTCCAGCAAAGTGCAGCTGCTGCTCCTTACCTTGGACGAGGGGTATCTCCTCACTGCAGCCCTTCCTGACCTTCAACGTGGGATAGCTCCTCTAGGCCCTCCTGCGCCCGTGCAGCCATGGCTCCTTGGACGTGGGGTTGGTCCTCCCAGCTGCCGCCCCTGGCCTTGGGCATGGGGTTGCTCCTCCCCGCCACCGCCCCTGGCCTTGTGGGTGGGGGCATGGGGTAACTCCTGTCGTCACAGCCCCTGACCTCAGACGCGGGGTAGCCCTCTCGGCCGCCCCCCACCCTGACCTTGGACGCAGGGTAGCTCCTTTTAGCCGTTCCTGCACCTTAGCAGCCTGGCACTCGGCTGCTGCCCTTGACCTCGGGCATGGGGTAACTCCTCTTGGCTGCCGCCCTTCAGGCATGGGGTCCTCCTGGCTTCTGCCCCTGACCTCAGACGTGGGGTAGCTCCTCTCGGCCGTGCTTAGTGCGCCGGTCGTCGCAGCCACCTGCGCTTAGTGCACCGGTCGTCGCAGCCATCGCAGCCGCCTAGTAGCATACAAAAAGCAGAGATATTACTTTGCCAACAAAGGTCCTTCTAGTCAAGGCTATGGTTTTTCCAATGGTCATGTATGGATGTGAGAGTTGGACTGTGAAGAAAGCTGAGCGCCAAAGAATTGATACTTTCAAACTGTGGTGTTGGAGAAGAGTCTTGAGAGTCCCTTGGACTGCGAGGAGGTCCAACCAGTCCTTCCTAAAGGAGATCAGTCCTGGGTGTTCATTGGAAGGACTGATGCTGAGGCTGAAACTCCATTACTTTGACCACTTCATGTAAAGAGTTGACTCATTGGAAAAGACCCTGATGCTGGGAGGGATTGGGGACAGGAGGAGAAATGGACGACAGAGGATGAGATGGCTGGATGGCATCACGGACTCAATTCACATGAGTTTGGGTGAACTCCAGGAGTTGGTGTTCGACTGGGAGGCCTGGCATGCTGCGATTCATGGGGTCTCACAGAGTCGGACACGACTGAACTACTGAACGGAACTGAATGAAGATAATGGTGTCCTTCTTCAAAAGAGTCATGCTGCTACACTCAGTGTCCACAACCCTGCAGCAAGCCACCATGAACCCATGTCTCTGCCAGAGACTCCTGGACCCTCACGGCAAGTCTGGGTCAATCTCTTGTGGGGTCACTGCTCTTTTCTCCTGGGTTCTGGTGTGTACAAGGTTTTGTTTGTGCCCTCCAAGAGTCTGTTTCCCTAATCCTGTGTAAGTTCTGGCAGCTCTATGGTTGGTTAATGGCGACCTCCTCCAACAAGGTTTATGCCATACCCAGGTCTACTGCACCCAGAGCCCCTGCCCCTGCAGCAATTCACTGCTGACCCATACCTCCTCAGAAGACACACAAACACAGTTCTGTCTCAGTGTCTGTGGGGTCTCTGGGTCCTGGTGCACACAAGGTATGAGCCCTATCTCTGGTGGGTTTGGGGTTTGATTCTAAATGCGATTTCACCCTTTCTACCATCCTGCTGGGCCTTCTCCTTTGCCCTTGGACATTGGGTATCTTCTCAAAGTCACTCCAGTGCTGCGCAGCTGCTGCTCCAGTGCCTGCTGTTTTGCTGGAGCTTCTCTGTCCCTGGATGTGGGGTATCTCCTCACAGTTGCTCCAGCACTGAGCAGCAGACATGGGGTATCTCCTCACAGCCACTCAGCCACCATGCAGCCACTGCTCTAGGGCCACCAGGCACATAGAAGACAGCTAAAAATGTTAACCTTGCTGATCCCTCATCTGTTCTCCTTCAGTCAAGGTCAGGAGTACATTGGAAGTAGGAGGTTAAAAAGGAGAAGAAAATAATGTATTTTTTTCTTTGAAACACATACTATACCCGCCAATTTAACCTATGTTTTTTTGTGGTTAAATAAATACCTAATCAAAACTCCCATGGGCCTGGGGGTAAATTCTTAGGCATTCAAGAGTTACTGTTGGGATTTTCACATAATCACAGTGCCAACATTTATATTTGTGTTTAAGATCTTGTTTGTCCAGATGAAGACCAAAAGCCCCATAAGGTACTGTGTTGTTGTTTAGTTGCTAAGTCATATCCAACTCTTTGTGACCCATGAACTGCAGCATGCCAGGCTTCCTGTCTTTCAGTGTCTCTCAGAATTTGCTCAAACTCATGTCCATTGAGTCAGTGATGCCAACCATCTCATTCTCTGCTGCCCACTTCTCCTCTTGCCCTCAATCTTTCCCAGCATCAAGGTTATGTAAAGGAGGGTATTGATGTAGCTTAGAGAACATCAGTGGAAAATTGAGATTCAAAGTAGTATAGGTACAGCAAGTGTGAGGAAGCTGTGCTGAAATTGCACTGTCTATAAACATTGTGACCAGAGTTATAGTAAACCTAATTTGTATAGATCATTTATAGCATTTCATTAGCATGGACTATGGTAAAAGTATTAAATTATAATTATTTTCCAACATCTATCAATGATTAAGTTTTCATTCAGTTTAATACTAATTTGAATGAGAAAGTTTTCAGACTGACTTTTGAAACTGACATTTGAGAATATGCTTAATAGCCATGACTTGTAAGTGGTAGTTGTCTTGAATTTTCTGAAATTGGGATCTATTAATGTATTCTTACCATATTTTTGCAAAAATCCATGTTCTGAATTAAAAATTAAAACTGAAGAATTATGACATACAGAACTAGTCTTGAGGCTCCATCTTTTAACTGTTAAACCCCAACCTTGTCAATTTAATTCCAGGACACAACCTCATCCATCACAATAAATAAGCTGTAACTTTTTTTTTTTTAGTGTTTAAATATTTAAATTAATTTCAGGGTTATGGTAGTTAAATTATATAAATGAAATGATTTTACATCTGGTTTTGTGTTTGTTTAACTTTGAAGTCATTTTACAAAAAATTTATTTTAATATCAATAGTCTTTAAGACATTGTTTTTTCAAAGTGGTTTGTACATTTTAAGTTTTAGAAACATTGACAAAATGGATGGATAATAATAGCTAAAAGAATGCAATAACCTCCTTACCTTATTTAAATAGAGAAAGATGGTTTCTAAGTCTACCTCCATTACTTTATTTGAAGATCTCCAAAAATAAACAGCAAATGTAACTTAGACTATCAGAATTCCCTCAAAGTAATCACCTATGGAAGAAGAGAGAGAATTAAAAGTCCTGGTTGAATCTGCAAATGTAATTGAATCAGAAACACAAGGATTAACTTCTTAGCACAAGAATCCAGTCCTTCTAAATAAATGCCCTAGGTGCTTGGCTTAATCAAATGTCACTTTGAAAGCAGCAATGATAGTCTTGTTACCCAAATGCCTTACCCAAACTTCATCTGAGAGAGGAGAAATTACAGGGGATCAGTGGAATAAAGTGTTAAAAGAAGAAATTATCTCTTGTCTTTGTAATTCCCAAGCATCTTCAAATCTATTAATATATTTCTTTTGGAGAATATGGACTGTGGGAATTAAAACATTCATTCAGGAAGATCAATATCTTTGCCTCAGATATATGATGACTTAGATTTTCTAAGTCAAGCTAGACATATTAGCTGAGACTTATCTTAAAACCACTAGAAAATGACCAGGAGATATTGACAATAAATTAAAAACTGTCTTTACATAGTACAAGGTAGACAGTTGTTTTAAAATCATGTCCTTTGAATCACCTATGATGTTATAGAGATTAATGAGTCATTTTACAGCTGCTTTCATTTACAAAATGAATCTTCCTACTTAGACAACTAGGAGCAGTAGCGTATTTTCGTGTGTGAGATTAAAAGTGATTTAATGAATATGAAAATTAGAGATTACTCACATGGGATAGAGAACCCAATTACATTTCTCAGGCTCTTAAGTATAGGTAAGCAGTAAATTTACATTATTAAGGATATTAGGCAATGAATCAAAAGGTGACCATTTTTTATATAACCAAATTCTACTTTGTCTATTGATGTATCTCTTTCAACTAGAAAGTAAAACTCACATATCCTGCATAGCTTCATGGCTAAATTTTAATTATTTTCTAATAATTTATAATTTATAAAAATTATTCTTTGAGAGTTAAATTCTTTTTATTTTTATTTTTCAGTTTTCAAAACTTTGAACAATGCTTTAAAGTTTTAACTTTTAAAATTCCTCTATTTGAAGAGGGCAAAGATTTTATGCTATGAAATTTGAGGCCCTTAGCTAACAGAACTATTTTTAATTATCTAAGGAGTACGTCAAGGCTGTATATTGTCACCCTGTTTATTTAACTTATATGCAGAGTACATCATGAGAAACGCTGGACTGGGAGAAGCACAAGCTGGAATCAAGATCGCCGGGAGAAATATTAATAACCTCAGATATGCAGATGACACCACTTTAATGGCAGAAAGTGAAGAAGAACACAAAAACCTCTTGATGAAAATGAAAGTGGAGAGTGAAAAAGTTGGCTTAAAGCTCAACATTCAGAAAACGAAGATCATGGCATCCGGTCCCATCACTTCATGGCAAATAGATGGGGAAACAGTGGAAACAGTGTCAGGCTTTATTTTTTTGGGGCTCCAAAATCACTGCAGATGGTGACTGCAGCCATGAAATTAAAAGACACTTACTCCTTGGAAGGAAAGTTATGACCAACCTAGATAGCATATTCAAAAGCAGAGACATTACTTTGCCAACAAATGTGCATCTAGTCAAGGCTATGGTTTTTCCTGTGGTCATGTATGGATGTGAGTGTTGGACTGTGAAGAAGGCTGAGTGCTGAAGAATTGATGCCTTTGAACTGTGGTGTTGGAGAAGACTCTTGAGAGTCCCTTGGACTACAAGGAGATCCAACCAGTCCATTCTGAAGGAGATCAGCCCTGGGATTTCTTTGGAAGGAATGATGCTAAAGCTGAAACTCCAGTACTTTGGCCACCTCATGCGAAGAGTTGACTCATTGGAAAAGACTCTGATGCTGGGAGGGATTGGGGGCAAGAGGAGAAGGGGACGACAGAGGATGAGATGGCTGGATGGCATCACTGACTCGATGGATGTGAGTCTGAGTGAACTGTGGGAGTTGGTGATGGACAGGGAGGCCTGGCGTGCTGCGATTCATGGGGTCGCAAAGAATCGGACACGACTGAGCAACTGATCTGATCTCATCTCATCTGAACCATTCTTTACTTCTGTAGATTGAATCTACATAACAATTATTTGTCCACCTGTGCTAGGTATGGGTCTAGCCTTTGGAGATACAGAAGGAAAAGATTCCTGCTCTTATGGATTTGCTTTCCAGTGTGGAAAGATCCAAAACCAAAACAAAACAAATGATGAAGGAAATCTCATGTAGTGAGTGATGTTATAAGTAAAATAACTGATTTCTACAGGAGTAATGGGGGTGAAAGTCTTACCTTAGACAGGTTGGTCAGGTGACATTTTAGATGTGTTCCTAAATAAGGAGAGAGTCATCCAAAAATATCCACTGGGGCCAAGACCCTTTCTTTGGTTGACAGAGAGCAGGCCTGTGGGCAAGTTCTGCACAAGCCTATAGATCCCAAGAAGAAGGGAGAGGTTAAGCCATCTGTTGTCAGTTCTCTTTCCAGTTTATTGATGCAGTAATTAAAGATACCTTCATGATTAGGGTTTTAAAATGAGGCAAAAGTCTAAAAGTACCTTCCTAAAAACCTTTCATGAAACCAGAGGAGTAGAACAAACATATTTATGTTCCCCTCCAAGAAAAAAAAAATCTAGATTTTATTCTAAGGACAATGTGAAGCAACTCTAAGAATTTAACCAAAAGCATGACCCTGATTTACAGGTTTAAGGGAGCATTCTGGTTGTAGTCCAAGGATGAGATTGTAGGAGAGTGAAAAGTGATAGCAGGCAGACTAGTTGGGAAGCTGTGCAATGACCCAGGGAAAAACTATGGTAGCTGGCTAGGGAAGTCATGATAGGGGAGATAAGAAGTGGTTGAATTCTATGCTAACCATTTTACTAGTGTTATGACCTTGCTCAAGCCACAGAGGCTCGATTCTGAAATCAAAGCTTTAAATTTACTCTTGTTTTCAAACTTAAGTAGAATAGAGATGGTGAGAAGGGGATAGATCTTGTTTTGGAAGTTAAATTGAATGCACTAGCTAATGTATATGTTATGGGGTGAGGGAACAAGAATTAAGGGTTCTGCATACACACTATGAACCAGTTACCCAATCAACAACACATGGTCTCAGGTCTGTTTCAGTTTAGTGGCTCAGTCATGGCCAACTCTTTGCAACCCCATGGACTACAGCATGTCAGGCTTCCCTGTCCATCACCAACTCCTGGAGCTTGCTCAAACTCATGTCCTTTGAGTCAGTGATGCCATCCAATCACCTCATCCTCTGTCATCCCCTTCTCCTCCTGTCTTCAGTCTTTCCCAACAGCAGGGTATGCTCTGCCTTCTCATGTTTCCATGGCTTGTGCATGTTGTTCCCGCCACCTAGGTAAACTATTCTCTAACTTTCTGCCTGGTTAATACCCACTGATCCTTCAAGTTGTAATTAAAATGTCACTTGCTCTCTAACACCTCCCCGATCTAAATTAGATACTTCTCTTTGACCTTCTAAAGACTCAGTGCATGTACTCCTCGAAAATCAATTACCATACTTAATTCCAGACTCTCCTCACTGCAAAGTGTGGGACAGATAGTCAACAGGAAGTATGCCTTTCCCCTCTATACCTCTATTTCTTTACATTTTACCTCCAATATGGTATAAACCTAACATGTTTGTTGTGAAGCTTACATCAGTTCATTGGTGTCAGCTTCTAATCCAGAATGCTAACAATTTTGCTGTGGTGGGGACTGTAAGCAGTATTTGGAAAACTGCCCCCTTTCATTACTTCTCTTAAATGGTGAACATGTTAGAGAACATGGGTGCATTCCTTTAGTAGGTTACATAATTAAATGTTTGCCTACATCAAAGGAAATATTGCACAGGATAAAGTTAAACAGGCAAGGAAAATTTTCAAGATTATTGCAACAGAGGAGAGGCCAGAACACAGTCTGAGCTCAACTCAGTTGAAGCAAAGGGCTGGGGAGTTTTTTAAGAGCTGAAATGAGAAGAGTCTTAGGTCATTTGTGTTTCCTAGTTGGCCTTACCTGAAAGAAGAGTCAACTTTCCCCTATTATCCTAACAGGAGGTAGGCTGTTTTGCAACCTGGATCAAGGAACTCATAGGAGTTAGGCTCCTACAAGTCCTCAGAGAATGGGAAGTGGGTCCAGAGCTTCAGCCTGTATTAGGACAGCATCCCATGGTCTACCTTGGAGCACATGGGTCAGCTTTAGTAATTTTATATCATTCATGGAATATGAATGTATAATCCTTTGCATTCACTACAGGAGGCAGCATAACATCCCTGTGTTTATTTCTTCTCCCCCTTTCAGGTATTCCTGGACCTCTCCCAGAAGCAGGAGCTAAATGAGTGATGAGGAACTTCACCCTTCAGGGAAGTAGAAGCTCCTCCAAAAGAAAGAGCCTTGAGGCCCCAAATACCCTGTGTACCTGTTCACACCTATGGTTGTTTCCTTGACTTTATTTCAAAGAGATGACACCCAAGTCCTTCAGACAGACATTTCTGGGTGGTGAAACTGGTAAGAAACTTTTAGGAAGATTTACATATCAAAGGGGCAAGGAAAGGGTTCACAATCACAAGTTTTCTAATGTAAATTCTGTAAGAAAAGGGATGTTAGGGCATAGAGAAGACCATCAAGCTTTTAGTCAAGTAAATCTAGTAGACTGTCTTGGTCATCTACCACATTTAAGATTATATTTACTTTTACTATGCTCTCAGAGAGCACAAAGATTGCCAGATTATCACTCTAAGATATAATTGCTAGTCCATATGCTTTAATATCCATTTACTGCATATCAGGAGGTATAACAGGCTTTCATGTTTTGGTGACTTTCAGATCCTGGTGAGGAAGTTATGATAATGGCTTTATTTTCTGTGAGTGGAGCAGCCAGTCTGATTTATAATTCTCAAAATGATGTGTTCTTGGTAGATTTGTTCATAATCTACCACGTTGCCACAAATTTGAGACTGGAGACAGCTTCTGTGCCTGCTTAGGGGTTGTGGGAAACTCCTATTTGAGTTTCATGCATTTCAAAATACCTGGAAAAAAAGGTAAGAACCGGATTCTAAGATTTCTTCTCTTGACAGGGCCTTTGATCAAGATTTTGTTTGAATAAAATTTCAGGCTTAGTCTTCAGAACATAAAACTTCCCTCAGAAATTCAGAGTATTCTTTTCTGTGATGTTAATAAACAGACTCATTATTTATTGTAGTGGGGTGCTTTTTTCTTATAGTGTTTGCATAAGGCAGTGATTTGGGAAAAGCTGTATGTTTGTTCTGAAAGTAAAAAATGTGGCTATAGTGAAATTGTTGATTAATTCCCCCCTCTCTCATTCTCAGATTTATCTGTTGGAGACTCAGCATTTTGCAGGCTCATTCTAGAAACATTTTCCTCTCATTACTGAAGCACTGCTGTGTCATCATTTTGATACTGGAAGACCAGATTGTATGACCAATGGGTGGTCAAGCCCTGCAGCAACTAGAATGTCAGGCACGGACTTCTCATCGCTTTTCACAAAGAAGAGTGTTTGAGTGAGGGATTCAGATTGGATGCATGGTTTTCTAGTGCATTTTTATTAAACTCTTTGACTTTGCCTACCCAGAATGTCTAGAAGGGAAACCTAGAGAGGTCCCAGACATCAAAGAACCAAGTCTGGAGGCAAGGAGAACATGAAATACCATGTTCATTTCTTTGGCTGAACCCATGCCCTCCTAGCATCATTCTCCCCCATCAGAAAGGAAAATTGATACTTTTAATTATAAAATTGTTGGAGATCTAAATGCTTGCT
This sequence comes from Bos mutus, assembly GCF_027580195.1. NCBI lineage: Eukaryota > Metazoa > Chordata > Mammalia > Artiodactyla > Bovidae > Bos > Bos mutus. Next base: position 20,337,883 of record NC_091621.1, on the reverse strand, counting down.
GGAAGGTATCCACTGTGCACTTGCCATTCAAAATGTACTCAGATCAGTAGCATTGATATAACCTGGGAACTTGTTAGAACCAGAGACTTGGGCCTCACCCCACACCAACTACATCAGACACCCAGGGAGTTTATATGCACACTGAAGTTTGAGACACACTGCACTCAGGAATAGTTTTCCTTGTCTTATTAGTAAAATAGCTCATTAAAAGCATCAACAATAATGGTACATCAAGATTTCACTTAGCCTTGAGTAACAGAAAAACTGGCAAACAGATGTTTAAACACATACAAGGTTGTGAAAACAAACGAAGACCACCCAAATGAGAAAAAGCAGACTATTTATTCAGAACTTTCTATAGTAAGTGAGTCAGACATTGTCATTTGCATTTGGCAGAGACTCAAAGGCAATTGGAGGATTGGGAAGATTTTATAGTTAAAAAAAAAAAAAAAAGACAAGGTTTCACATGTGCTCTGATTGGAGGCTATTGACTTGGGGAAGCTGGAGGCAGGCTCTCTAGGGATAGGGCATCTTATATGATTGGTTTGGAGGGAAACACTGACATTTGCTGGTTGATCTTGAGTTTGAATGAGGAGAGAAAGCAAAAACAGTTGTCAGGAACCCTTGACAAAGTTCTGACCATTTCTAGGCTCATTGCTGCAGGGGTTTGGCTTCCTGGGCTTCATTTGTGAACCAGAGTTCTATTCCTGTATTTAGTCTGGCCATTGCATGTCTACTTAGCCTTTTAGGGTTAATGTTTCTCATATAATAAGAAGTCCAGTGTAGGCATCCAGGGCTAATATAGTTGTACAAAAAAAGTCATCAAGCACCTGGCTCTTTTCATTCACTTGTTCTACCATTCTTCAATATTTGGATCTCATGAATTCTGGGAAGGGGAATTCAGCAAAGGGTTCAGTAACCACCACTTAAGTCTTCTCCCGGAAGGATCTGTCTTTTGATTTGACATGAAAAGTCCTCCCAGGTATTTCTCTATCCTTGTCATTGGTCAAAACTTGATCTCCTACTCATTTCTGGCTTATAGAAAGCTTAGAATCATAGTATTCTGCACCTAAGCCGATGTTTTGAACAAGACAAGGGGGAAAATAGGAATTTGAGACAATCTGTGTGGCACCCCATTCCAGTACTCTTGCCTGGAAAATCCCATGGATGGAAGAGCCTGGTAGGCTGCAGTCCATGGGGTTGCGAAGAGTCGGACACAACTGAGCAACTTCACTTTCACTTTTCACTTTCATGCATTGGAGAAGGAAATGGCAACCCACAACAGTGTTCTTGCCTGGAGAATCCCAGGGACAGGGGAGTCTGGTGGGCTGCCTTCTATGGGGTCGGACAGAGTCGGACACGACTGAAGCGACTTAGCAGCAGTAGCAGCAGCAGTGTTATCTTTCACACATATAAGGAGCCTTTCTAAAAAGCATATACTTTAACAAAATATGCAGTCGTGCCTCAAGTCATCTGCAATTTTAAGTTACAGCTTTTATAATACCTAAATTCAAGTTGTATCACTCATAGAAACATATTATTATTCCATGGCTGAATACATGGCTGTCACATGTATTAGCTGTATTTATTCACATGTCTCTACATATGGACATGCTCATATCCTTATTCCCACAGCTGTCTCATCAGGTATATACTATGTTCATCCTATTTTTCACATGAGGAAGCTGAGGATAGTCTAGCAATTTGTCCAAGGTCAGAAAGCTAGGAGGTTATGAGATAGGATTTAAACCCAGTTGAACTGGGTCCAGAACCTGTGCTCTTCATCACTCTGCCATGCTGCCTTTCATTCAGTACACAATGGCATAGATGAATTCAATTTAATGGAAATAAGTGTTATGATGGAAAAGCGTAGAGAGTAAAAGGTGAGAGTATATAATAGGGGGCATGGACTGATTTGTGATAGGTTGGGGAAAGCTTCTCTCAGGAAGCTGTATTTATCTGACAGTTGAAGAATGAGTTGGAACACGGTAGAAGAATTTGAAAGAATTCCAGATAGAGGGAAAAACATGAGAACCAAACTGCTGGGAGTTAGAAGATGTGTGTAGTAGCCAGTGTTTGGGCCACAAAATAGGATGCACGGACTGAACAGCAAGGCTCTGAGAGTGACCGATCTTTGAGACTACAATTGGACACACTCTGTGGTCCTGGCTTGGGCACAATGGTGAGGGCACTGATGAGAAGCTAGGGTCTTAAAGATTTTGGATATGAAACTCAGTACCCAGGGAAATCAGAGTTAGGGAAATTCAAGAACTAGGATCTGAGGCTCTCCAACACACAAAGTTCAGGGGAAAAAGAAAAGGGAAAGAAAACCATAATGACTAAAAAAGGGACCAAACAGTGAGGTAAAAATAAAACCAAGCTAGTGCAGGGAGCCAGAGACAGCTTGTTCCCTCTAAATCAGTTTAGCCCTCTCTCTCACAGCAACAGAACTTTCACTTTTCACTACATTCATGGCAGCTCAGAATGTTACCCTCTCAGCTCCCCTGGTAGGAATATGTTGTGTGTTAAGTAGTGTCCCCTCCAAAATTCACATCACCTGAAACCTCAGAATGTGATCTCATTTGGAAATAGGGTCTTTGCAAACATAATTAAGCATCTTGTGATAAAGTCATCCTAGGTTGGGCAGGGGGTGGTCTAAATCCAGTGACTGGTGTTCTTCAAGAGAAGGAGATTTGTAAAAACATACAGAAAAGAGGGCAGTGTAAAGACAGAGGCAGAGGTTGGAGTTATTTTCTCACAGGTCAGGAAACACCTGAGACCATCAGAAGCTAGAAGATATGAGGAAGCATTCTTTCCTCATATTGCAGTGGGATCTTAATCCTCTGTCACCTTGATATCCAAATTCTAGCCTCCATAAATGAAAACAAAGCTCTTGAATTTTCCCCTTCTATGAGATTCACCCATTAAGTGATCTCTTCCAGTCATACATATGTATTTTATTTTTGGATAGGTAATACATCCAGGAAGCATAACCTTCACAAAGTACAAAAGAATATATATTAAAATATTTCTCTCCAGTTCTTGTTCCCAGCCACATAGTTCTCATTCCAAGATGGGACTGCTATCAGTTACTTTTGCAGATAGGCACATGTATGTTTGTGCTGGGCTTCCCAGGTGGAGCTTGTAGTAAAGAACCCACCTGCCAATGCAGGAGGCATAAGAGACCACCAGAAGCTGGATTCAATCCCTGGTCAGGAAGATCCTCTGGAGGAGGGCATGGCAATCTACTCCAGTACTCTTGCCTGGAGAATCCCCATGGACACAGGAGTTTGGCAGGCTGCAGTTCATAGGGTTGCAAAGAGTTGGACAGCAATGACTATGTGTATATGATCTGTGCACACATGCTTGTAGACATACCTATATTTTCAATAGATGCCAGTTCTGGCCTATTTTCACTGTTCTGCATGTTGCGTTTTCACTTAATATGGGAGCTTCCAGGGTCCTCTGTCCATGGGATTCTCTAGGCAAGAATATGGAGTGAGTTGCCATTTCCTTCTCCAGGGGATCTTCCTGACCCAGGAATCGAACCCCGGTCTCCTGAAGTGCAGGCAGATTCTTTACTGACTGAGCTATGAGGGAAGCCCTTCATCTGAAAAGCCTGTACAAATTTTTTTACTCAATCCTAACTAATGGACATGTAGACCATTACCAAATTATTGAAAATGTAATGGAAATACTGTCTACATTAGTCTTTAATCTATAAGAATATCCATAGGCTAAATTCTTAAGGAGAAGTGATTAAAAGAGTATATGGATTAATTTTGATAATCAGTACCAAGTGCTCTGTGTATTCAATGCAAGCCCTATCAAATTACCAATGGCATTTTTTCATAGAAGCAGAACAAAATTTTTTTAAGTTGCATAGAGACACAAAAGACCCCAAATAGCCAAAGCAATCTTAGGAAAAACAGAGCTTGAGGAATAAGGCTCCCTGACTTCAGACAATACTACAAAGCTACAGTTATCAAAACAGTATAGTACTAGCACAAAAACAAAAATATAGACCAATGGAACAGGATAGAAAGCCCAGAATAAACTCACATACCTATGGTCAATTAATTTATGACAAAGGAGGCAAGACCAGACAATGGAGAAAAGCCAGTCTCTTCAATAAATGGTGGTTGGATAACTGCACACCTTCATGTAAAACAATGAAATTAGAACATAATTTAACACCATACACACACACACACACACACACACACACACACAACCTAAAAATGAATTAAAGATCTAAATTTAAGACTGGATAATATAGAACTCTTAGAGAAAAATATAGGAAGAACACTCTGAAATAAATCACAATCATACCTTTTCTCTTTCCTAGAGTAATGGAAACAAATTGAAAAAATAAACAAATGGGTTTTATTTAAAAACAAAAGCTTTTGCATGGCAAAGGTAACCATAAACAAAATGAAACTCACAACCCAGAATGGGAGAAAATATTTGCAGATGATGTGATTGACAAGAGATTAATTTCTAAAATTTACAAACAGCTCATTTGGCTCAATTTTTTAAAAAAAGTATCCCAATCGAAAAGTGGGCAGAAGACTTAAATAGATGTTTATCCAAAGAAGACACATAGATAGCCAAGAGACACACAAAAAGATGCCCAACATCACTAATTATTAGAGAAATGCAAATTAAAATGACAATGAGCTATCACCTTAGACCAATCAGAACGGCCATGATCAAAAAGTCTACAAATAATCTGGAGAGGTTGTGGAGAAAAGGGAACCCTTCTAAACTGTTGGTGGGAATGTAAGTTGGTGCAGCCATCATGGAGAATAGTATGGAGTTTCCTTAAAAAACTGAAAACAGAGCTACCATGTAATCTAGCAATCCCACTCCTGGGCCTATATCCAGAGAAAACCATAATTTGAAAAGATACATGCACCCCAATATTCACTGCACCACTATTTATAATAATAAGAATGTGGATGCAACTAGAATGTCCATCAACAGAGGAATGGATACAGATGTGATATATATATATATATATATGCATACGTATATATACAATGGAAAAGTACTCAACCATTAAAAATAATGAAATAATGCCATTTGCAACAACATGGATGGGTCTGGAGATTATCATACTAAGTGAAGTAAGTCAGACAGAGAAAGATAAGCATCATATGATATCACTTATATGTGGAATTTTTTTTTAATAATAAAAATGAACTTATTCACAAAACAGAAACATGAAATGGAGCAGGACCCTGTGGTCCTTGCCTCCCATCTCCTCTGCCTGTCTTTTGTCTGTGGACAAGATTTAGTCAAAGAATAAGTTTAATCAGAGATGTGACAAAATGCAGAAACAAAAGAAAAGAGTTAAAGGAGACCAAATTATAATAGTTCAATTATTAAGGATATTCAAGGACTATAGATAATATACTGAGTCATAGCCTGTGAGCTGTTTTGCAGATACTGAAACATCTACCAGATGGAAGAAGTTAACTACATGATGACCAGACTGTAGCCAGGACATAAACTGCCATAATTCTGAGAACTGGCCTCATAGGAATGGAAACAAACCAAACCTGGAACTGAAGATCAACTGTGCTGAAAACAATCAAGATGATAATGGTCAGACCACCAATGACCAATTTCAAGGCCACTGTTAGAGCTGACTGTGCTGTTTCTGTATGTAGCCCCCTCCCTCTGCCTCTAAAAGCTCTTGCCCACTGATTGTCAGGGGTTGGGGGAGTTGAGCTTTGGACGGGTGTCTGCCCCCAACCCTCCCAGTTGCCAGCATCCAAAATAAAGCAAACTTTCCTGTCCACCAATTTGATCTCTTATTTGGCTTTTGGGTGGCAAGCAGCTGGCCCGTATTTTCGGTTACAAATAGACTCACAGACTTAGAGAATGAATTTATGGTTACCAGGGAAGAAGAGGGGAGGGGAAGGAGAGAGTGGGAATTGGGGATTGACACATACACACTGCTGTATTTAAAATAGATAACCAATAGGAAGATGTGGTGTATATATAAATATATTGTATAGCACAGGAACTCTGTTCAATATTCTCTAATAACCTAAATAGGAAAAGAACTGGAAACTAAATGAGAAAAGAACTTGAAAAATAATACATAAATGTGTATGTATCACTGAATCACTTTGCTGGACACCTGAAACTAACATAACATTGTTAATCAACTATACTCCAATATTAATATACAAAATATGCAAAATTTAAGAAAAATATACAAAATATACTCCAATATACAAAAATTAAAAATCCATATATCAGTTCCAACATTAAAAAAAAAATTGCCAAATAGCCTTTAATAAAGGTTTTATATACTTTGACTTTTAGCTGCAACACGTAAAAACACCAGTTGCTCCACATTTCAATCACAATGTATTTTATCATTTTTATTGCACATTGAAAAAAGTTATACATTGATACTAGAAAAGTGAGATAAATGTTGAGCATATTAATACTTCTGAGCCATGTACATTTCTCTATATTGATAGTCTTTTTCTTAATTTTTCTATAGAAGTGCTGGTATTTTTCTTACTGATTAATAGATTTTTTTTCTTTTAGAGAAATTAGCAGTTATCTACAATATGAGTAATAAATCTTTCTAGTTTACTCTTTTAACTTCATAATTTTATGATACATTCATTTAAAAATACCTATACCTACTGTATACTAATCTTCTCTTTTATTACTTCTGCGTTTTACCTAGAAATCTCCTATTTCTATTACACCTACTCCTTATTCTTAAAACTGGTAAAGGGAAGAATTAAACATTTTTCTTGACTTGTCAGTAGAAATTTAGACAGAATAACAAATAGACCCAGTTGATGAAAGAAAGGAGAGGAGGGGTTATTTAGTTTTCACCTGTGAGTTGCTCTTCCCAAATACATAACTGACTGTAATTAAAACTTTGGTTCTAAATAACATTTTACAGAAAATGTAAGGGAGAAACAAATTAAATTTTGAGGATACAATTAGATAAGCCCAGAAACAATCTAAGATAGTCTATTAAGACAGTTGGCCCAATCAAAAAACAAAACAAAACAAAAAATCAGTGTCATTAGAAAAAAAAAAAAGGTGTTTAAGAGACATAACCAAATGCAGTCTGATATTTGATTGGATCCTGTTCCAAATAATAGAAAAGCTGAAAGTATTTATAGCTTTCTGACAACATCATAGTCATAAGCAAATTCAAAGTCCTGTTATGCTCAAATTGTTCCTAATGTATTAATTGCATTGGAACAAATTCACATTTCATGAGAAGCATTATAACAGAACTGACTGTATTTTCAATTTGTTAATTGTGATAATGATACTGTGCTTATGTAGGAGAGTATTTTTTTGAAGAGATGCATGATCAAGTACTTAGTGATTAAGTCAGGTCTTCTAAAACACACTTTGAAATAATTGAGCAAAATACAACATAAATGAGTAATATGACGATGTTTAGGGTTGCTGAATTTAAGCAGTGGGCATAGATGTTTATCATATTTCATTTTTAAAATATGAATTAGTTTTCTATTGCTTCTGTAATTTGTTAACTTGAATGGAGATCAGAAGAGCAAGTACAGAATAGTTCAATTGGGACCTCTACTTCCAATATAATAAAATCAAATTTAACTAGTCAGCAAGGCTGAGTTCCTTTCTCAAGGCTTGGGGAACTAATGTGCTTCTAAGGGCAGATTAACTCCTTTCAGTCATAGGACTGAGCTCTCAGTTTCCTTGCTGGCTGTCAGCTAGGTACATCTATCCTCCTGCTGCTGCTGCTGCTGCTAAGTTGCTTCAGTCGTGTCCGACTCTGTGCGACCCCAGAGATGGCAGCCCACCAGGCTCCCCCGTCCCTGGGATTCTCCAGGCAAGAACACTGGAGTGGGTTGCCATCTCCTTCTCCAGTGCATAAAAGTGAAAAGTGAAAAGTGAAAGTGAAGTTGCTCAGTCATGTCTGACTCCTAGCGACCGCATGGACTGCAGCCTACCAGGCTCCTCCATCCATGGGATTCTCCAGGCAAGAGTACTGGAGTGGGGTGCCATCGCCTTCTCCAAGAGGCTGCCACAATCTGGCTCATGGCTCATTCTTTCCAGGTGGTCTCCCTTCAGCAAAGGTGGATCAACATCTTTCAAACCTTCTTCCCTCCAACTTCTGTCACATCACTTTGACTCCAGCCAGAGACAGCTCTCTGCTTTTAATTAGACTGGGTTCACCTGGATAATCCAGGGTAACCATCTCTTTATCTTAAAATTCATTTCCTCAATTATACCTCCAAACTCCCTTTTGTCCTGTAAAGTAATATAGTCACAGGATTCAGGGATGATGTTGTAGGTATCTTTGGGGAGCTATTATGCCTACCATACTATATATTTGAAAATTTTGTAATAAATATAAAAAACATAGAAATGCTTCTCCACTACAGAATATCAATAATAACCACCACCACATTCTATGATACTCCTTTTAGAGATTTTGTGGTTTTATTTTTATATGCAAGTCTTTCTTGTTTATTTCTCTCCTCCTTACATGGGCTACCTAAGGAGGGTGACACATGCTATCAGCAGTGTTAGCATCACCCATTTTTATTTTTTTTTATTTTTTGAGGGGAGGCTGCCACATGCTCTGACCATGCAGTATAATTCATATTCTTACAGATCCTTGTGTTCGAGTTTCAGTTTCAATTAAAACAAAGAAAAATGTCCATCTCATGAAGAAATCTCTTCTGCTCATGCTTAGTTCAATTCAAAAGAATGCACATTAAAAAAAGTTTCCCTGTAATTGCCAAAATTGTCTTAAAATATACTTTTAATCCAAATATGACTGCTTTTTATAAACTGAATTCCTGGGCCATATTGTAAAAGGTAACTGGGCTAGAGGTTGCCTTTGGATCCTGGCTTACTCATTACTTCCTTAGTTAGAACCTACTGGGAATTTAGACTGCAAGAGGATTAACTCACGATAATGAAGCTCTGTGAATTATCCATTATGCTCTGACATGGCAACTGGGACAGCTGGAGCACTGGGTGAGTCTATGGAGGAGAAATAAAACATGGAAAGTGGATAGGATATTCACAGAGAAGAAAGGCTTAGGGAGACCAAGATCTCTCTGGATCAGTGTGTTAGCAGAAATAAGGAACTTTTATAAACATGATAGTAAGCACTGTCTTATTTCTGGTAAATCAGAGTATTCATCCAGAAAAAAAAAATTCAGAGGAAAAAGTTAACTTTCCCAAAAGACAATGAACATGATGGTTCATGGCACTATTTACCTAGATAAGGGCTGAGACCAATTACCAAGACTCCTTGCTCTTACCAAGCTAAGAGTTATGTCATCTACATATTTTCTAGTAGATCTTCATATTAACTAGTAAATGCTTTGCTAAGCTAAGTCACTTCAGTCGTGTCCGACTCTGTGCGACCCCATAGACGGCAGCCCAACAGGCTCCCGTGTCCCTGGGACTCTCCAGGCAAGAACACTGGAGTGGGTTGCCATTTCCTCCTCCAATGCATGAAAGTGAAAAGTGAAAGCGAAGTCGCTCAGTCGTGTCCGACTCCTAGCGACCCCATGGACTGCAGCCTACCAGGCTCCTCCGTCCATGGGATTTTCCAGGCAAGAGTACTGGAGTGGGGTGCCATTGCCTTCTCCCGTAAATGCTTTAACCATTACTTTTTCTAAATCTGATATTTGGCTGTAAAATATGGAAACTCAAACCTTCTACATGCCCTCCAAATTACCTCTGCCTGAGGCTCACAAGCTTTTAGGAACTTTCCACATAGCCTTAGGGTTTCCAACCTATGGAGTAGATTGTAGCCTCTAGCAAGAGAAAAACTCTTTACTCAAAACCAAACTTCTCCCCATTTACAGTTTGCTTTTGGTTGGCCCTGGAAAAGAGACAAGAGAACTCGGTTGGGTTTTAAAATGTATCAAGTTGGAGTTCAGGATTTGGGAAATATATAGCATTCAGCAGATTGAGATTTTATTACAGAAATTAAAAAGTCAAAATGCTTGGAGACAGGAGATGCAGAGTGCTTTTGATTGAAAGTGGAATAGTGATTAGGAGCCAAATTTAGAACAGAATCAAAATTACTGGTGCACATGTGCTTCACAGGGCATAATAGCTTTGGCATGTTCAGAAAAAAAGTTCTACAATTATGGAGCGGTCCTGGCTATTTATTAGGCCACTTCATGACTTTAACTTGCTGGGCCTTTGTTGGTAATAAGAAAGCATTAAAATCTTTTATCAGGCTACTTCCCCAACATAAGTAAACAAGTCTCCTGTTTTTCTCTCATTTTTTTTTTTTTCTCCTTATTCCCTTTCTACTTCCTGCATTCTTTTCTTCCTTACCTTTATATCTTTTTTTTAAATTTTATTTTATTTTTAAACTTTACAATATTGTATTGGTTCTGCCATATATTGAAATGAATCCGCCTCAGGCATACACGTGTTCCCCATCCTGAACCCTCCTCCCTCTTCCCTCCCCATACCATCCCTCTGGGTCGTCCCAGTGCACCAGCCCCAAGCATCCAGTATCGTGCATCGAACCTGGACTGGCGACTCGTTTCATATATGATATTATACTTTTTATCCTTTACTCTTTTTTAGTTTTTGATGAAATTGAAACCATATCTTATAACCATATCATAAGAGCAATACCCACTACCGAATTTAAGTAATTGAACATCGAAGAAAAGGTTTTCCCTTTTGAGGAATAGATCACACTCATTCCACTCGAATGTCATTTGATTGTGTGCTTTAGTATTTTTGAATACTTAACAGGAATTTGCAGATTTTTAGGCCGCCCATGTATCCGTTTTCTACTGTTTCTCTAACACACTGTCACAAATTTAAAGGCTTCAGTTCAGTTTGGTTCAGTCACTCAGTCGTGTCCGACTCTTTGCGGCCCCATGAATTGCAGCACGCCAGGCCTCCCTGTCCATCACCAACTCCCGGAGTTCACTCAAACTCATGTGCATCGAGTTGGTGATGCCATCCAGCTGTCTCATCCTCTGTCGTCCCCTTCTCCTGCCCCCAATCCCTCCAAGCATCAGAGTCTTTTCCAATGAGTCAACTCTTTGCATGAGGTGGCCGAAGTACTGGAGTTTCAGCTTTAGTATCAGTCCTTCCAAATGAACACCCAGGACTGGTTGAATCTCCTGGCAATCCAAGGGACTCTCAAGAGTGTTCTCCAACACCACAGTTTTAAAACAACATAAATTGAGTACAGTATAGTTCTGTGGGTTAGAAGTCCAATACAGATCTCATTGGCTAAAACCACTGTGTCAGCAGTTCTGTGTTCCTTTCTGAAGCCTGTAGAAAAAGAAAAACAAAAACAAAAAAAATTCCAAGCCTTTCATAAAAGCTTTCAGAGGCAACCTACATTTCTTGTTTCACGGTGATCTACCTCCATCTTTAAAGCCAGCAACGTTAAATGTCTCTGAGCTACCTCTCTAGCCTGCTCCTCTGACCACAGCTGGGAAGGGTCCTCTACTTTTAAGGACTGGGTGATTAGATCGGACTCACCTGGGTAATCTAGGCTCTTCTTCCCCATCTCAAAGTCATTTACCACAATCACATAATTAAAAGCTTTTGAACAGCAAAGGAAATCATAAACAAGAGGAAAAGACAACCTTCAGAATGGGAGAAAATATTTGCAAATGAAGCAGTGGACAAAAGCTTAATATCCAAAATAAACAAACAGCTCATGGAGTTCAATATCAAAATATAAATTTCCTTTCTTGTGTAAGGTAAATAGTCACAGGTTCAGGAGATTATGAGGTGGGGAAAGGGGAGTATTCCAACTACTGCAACCTCTATCAGAATCACTTGATTTTCTAGTAATTAAAAAAAAAAATCAAGATTTTAGCACTCTATCTGCACTCTATGCCTATATAAGATTGAAACTCAGGACTTTGCCATTTTAAGAGTTTCCCAGATATTTCATTGCACATACCTTCCTCATTTTATGTACCATTCTTTGACCTAGTCAGAATTGAGTGGCCTGGGGACTCAGAACAAATGCTGAGGAACTTGCATGTTGGTGCAGTAGGTGGTCATGAAACTGAGTCCCAATTATTTCCAACTCCTCAGCATAACTGTGATATCTTTAAAAGATTCCTAAAATCTTCCAAAATTTTAATTTAGATAAAAATGTACCATGTTTAAGTGAAATAACACCTACCAGATGCTTTAGACCAATTTTAAGCAGTCTACAATTGTTCTAAACAGAAGTTTATAGATATGGAGAGCTGTCATGCTCCGTGCTGTTTAATTTAGAATCTGGAATTCACCCAGTAGATCACAATGTCTATAAAGTGAACCATGTGAATGATAAGCGATTCACAATGTGGAATCAAATTTGAGTCAGTTCTAATGAGGTGGACAAACCTAGAGCCTATTATACAGAATAAAGTAAATCAGAAAGAGAAATATAAATATCATATACTGATGCATATGTATGGAATCTAGAAAGATGCTACTGATAAACTTATTTTCAGGGCAGCAAAGGAGAACCAGGGGCTTCCCTGATAGCTCAGTTGGTAAAGAATCCACCTGCAGTGTGGGAGACCTGGGTTCGATGCCTGGGTTGGGAAGATTCCCCTGGAGAATTGATAAGGCTACCCACTCCAGTATTCTGGCCTGGAGAATTGCATGGACTGTATAGTCCATGGGGTTGCAAAGAGTCGGACATGACTGAGGGATTTCACTCACTCAATGGAGAACCAGACAGAGAACAGACCTATGGACATGGGGAGAGGGGAGGAGAGAGAGGGTAACATGTATGGAGAGAGTAACATGGAAACTTATAATACCACAGGTAAAATAGATAGCCAGTGGGAATTTGCTGTATGACTCAGGGAACTCAAACAGTGGCTTGTGACAATCTAGAAGGGTAGGATGTGGAGGGAGATGGGAGGGAAGTTTGGGAGGGAGGGGACATGGGTGTACCTATGGCTTATACTTATTGATGTTTAACAGAAAACCACAACATTCTGTAAAGCAATTATCCTTCAATTAAAAAAAAAAAAAAACTGGCAAAAAAAATAACCCATACCTGTGCTCTAATAGCTAGACACAATGGGGCAAATGAAGGGCTGAATTTCTTCCATATATTAGAATGTCTTATAGTAATAGAAGTGGGGAAAACTACAAGACCATTCAACTATGACCTAAATCAAGTCCCTTATGACTACAGTGGAAGTGAGATATAGATTTAAGGGACTAGATCTGATAGACAGAGTGCCTGATGAACTATGGACAGAGGTTTGTGACATTGTACAGGAGACAGGGATCAAGACCATCCCCAAGAAAAAGAAATACAAAAAAGCAAAATGGCTGTCTGAGGAGGCCTTACAAATGGCTGTAAAAAGAAGAGAAGTGAAAAGCAAAAGCGAAAAGGAAAGATATTCCCATTTGAATGCAGGTTTCCAAAGAATAGCAAGGAGAGATAAGAAAGCCTTCCTCAGTGATCAGTGCAAAGAAATAGAGGAAAACAACAGAATGGGAAAGATTACAGATCTCTTCAAGAAAATTAGAGATACCAAGGGAATATTTCATGCAAAGATAGGCAAAATAAAGGATAGAAATTGTATGGAATTAAAGGAAACAGAAGATATTAAGAAGAGGTGGCAAGAATACACAGAAGAACTGTACAAAAAAGGTCATCACGACCCAAATAATAACGATGATCACTCACACTCACCTAAGACCTGGACATCATGGAATGTGAAGTCATGTGGGCTTTAGGAAGCATCACTATAAACAAAGCTAGTGGAGGTGATGGAATTCCAGTTGAGCTATTGCAAACCCTAAAAGATGATGCTGTGAAAGTGCTGCACTCAATATGCCAGCAAATTTGGAAAACTCAGCAGTGGCCACAGGACTGGAAAAGGTCAGTTTTCATTTCAATCCCAAAGAAAGGTAATGCCAAAGAATGCTCAAACTACCACACAATTGCACTCATCTCACACGCTAGTAAAGTAATGCTCAAAATTCTCCAAGCCAGTCTTCAGCAATATGTGAACCGTGAACTTCCAGATATTCAAGCTGGTTTTAGAAAAGACAGGGGAATCAGAGACCAAATTGCCAACATTCACTGAATCATGGAAAAAGCAAGAGAGTTCCAGAAAAACATCTATTTCTGCTTTATTGACTATGCCAAAGCCTTTGACTGTGTGGATCACAATAAACTGTGGAAAATTCTGAAAGAGATGGGCATACTAGACCACCTGACCTGCCTCTTGAGAAACCCGTATACAGGTTAGGAAGAACAGTTAGAACTGAACATGGAACAACAAGCTGGTTCCAAATAGGAAAAGGAGTACATCAAGGCTGTATATTTAACTTATATGCAGAGTACATCATGAGAAACGCTGGGCTGGAGGAAGCAGAAGCTGTAATCAAGATTGCCGGAAGAAATATCCATAACCTCAGATATGCAGATGACACCACCCTTATGGCAGAAAGTGAAGAACTAAAGAGCCTTTTGATGAAAGTGAAAGAGGAGAGTGAAAAAGTTGGCTTAAAGCTCAACATTCAGAAAACAAAGTTCATGGCATCTGGTCCCATCACTTCATGAAAAATCGATGGGGAAACAGTGGAAACAGTGGCTGACTTTATTTTTCTGGGCTCCAAAATCATTGCAGATGGTGATTGAAGTCATGAAATTAAAAGATGCTGGCTCCTTGGAAGGAAAGTTATGACCAACCTAGACAGCATATTAAAAAGCAGAGACATTACTTTGCCAACAAAGTAATATAGCCTCTAGTCAAGGCTATGGTTTTTCCAGTAGTCATGTATGGATGTGAGAGTTGAACTATAAAGAAAGCTGAGCACCGAAGAATTGATGCTTTTGAACTGTGGTGTTGGAGACGACTCTTAAGAGTCTCTTGGACTGCAAAGAGATCCAACCAGTCCATCCTAAAGCAGATCAGTCCTGGGTATTCATTGGTAGGACTAATGTTGAAGCTGAAACTCCAATACTTTGGCCACCTGATGCGGAGAGCTGACTCATTATAAAAGACACTGATGCTGGGAATATTAAAAAGCAGAGACATTACTTTGCCAACAAAGATCTCTCTAGTCAAGGGTATGGTTTTTCCAGTGGTCATTTATGGATGTGAGAGTTGGACTGTGAAGAAAACTGAGTGCCAGTGAATTGATACTTTTGAACTGTGGTGTTGGAGAAGACTCTTGAGAGTCCCATGGACTGCAAGGAGATCCAACTAGTCCATTCTAAAGGAGATCAGTCCTGGATGTTCTTTGAATGGAATGATGCTAAAGCTGAAACTTCATTACTTTGGCCATCTCATGTGAAGAGTTGACTCATTGGAAAAGACCCTGATGCTGGGAGGGATTGGGGGCAGGAGGAAAAGGGGATGACTGAAGATGAGATGGCTGGATGGCATCACTGACTTAATGGATGTGAGTTTGAGTGAACTCCAGGAGTTGGTGATGGACAGGGAGGCCTGGCATGCTGCAAATCATGGGATTGCAAAGAGTCGGACATGACTGAGTGACTGAAGTAAACTGAACTGAACTGATGCTGGGAAAGATTGAGGGCAGGAGGAGAAGGGGATGACAGAGGATGAGATTGTTTGATGGTATCACTGACACAACAGACATGGGTTTGGGTGGACTCTGGGAGTTGGTGATCAACAGGGAGGCCTGGCGTGCTTCAGTTCATGGGTTCACAAAGAGTCAGACACGACTGAGTGACTGAACTGAACTGATAGTGATAGATGTTACTTACCTCATTATTGTTGCTTTCATAAGCGTAACTATCGTTCATTAAAATTTAATATCATTAATGGCATTTGAGTATATTAGTGTCCATAAATTAGTATCTACTAAGATTTTGGTAGTTCAATATTTGGCAGATTTGTAACCTAAAGTTTTCAATGATGTCAAGCTGTAATCTTCATTTAGATTCAGAAGATCAAGTTTAGTTATAGCATAAAATAAAACTCTTCTATATACCATGTAGTTCTATAACAGTTAATAAGTGCATAGAAAGAAGAAAATCATGACTCAGCAGAAGGATGGAGACAAGAATTATTGGAGAAAAAACAATAATGAAGGTGATATCAGGTTGGCCTTATTGCTGGACGTGTTACTTGTGTTAGTTGTTCAGTTGTGTCTGACTCTTTGTGACCCATGGACTGTAGCCTGAAGGCTCCTTTGTCCATGTCCATGAAATTTTCCAGGCAAAAATACTGGAGTGGGTTGCTATTCCCTTTTCCAGTGTATCTTCCCAACCCAGGGATCGAACCCAGGTCTCCTGCATTGCAGGCAGATTCTTTACTATCTGAGCCACCAGTGAAGCCAACACAGTGCTCAGCTGTAACATTTGAGCTGCTCATGGGAGAGTGCCTCCTAAAACCCCTTTTCCTTCATTGTGGCCTTTATTCAATGAGACATTTATTTCATTTCTAGGCTTAAGTTTTGAATCTTAAGATTTCTTTGAAAATGCAAATGTTCTTTGAGGAGATACCACAATGAGCATCTAATAGATTAAAATGAAGGAGTTTGTCTAGTTTCCTCCAGGTTAAGAGAGATTGGGAGGAAACAAGCAATTGTTATTATACAAAAATGAGAGTGACACAGAAAATGGAAGCCAGATGTCCCTAAAAGCTACTTCACAGTTTTTCCTGAGTCCAGCGCAAGATTTTGTACATAGGCCAGAAGCCCAATGGGAAGTATCATCTCTCCAAATCCATTCTCCTCTTCTTTTAAAGTAATAGATACACCCCAAATGTTAGTGGTAATATTTTCCCAGAAAAACACCAAAAGACAATGAACTTTTGGCCTCCTTTGTGTGGCCATGACTATGCTCTTTGCATGTAAAATGATGTGATGTTTCCTCAAAGACAAGCCTTTTTCTTCCTTTTTATCCTCCTAGTTCTGACATGCAGTTATGCTACAGATGATCAGCCTTTTTGGCTGCAGGGTGGAATCTTCCTTTTAAAAAAGAGAGCAAAGCAATGTTATGCGACAGCTGGGATGTGAGGGGAATCTGGGGGAGAATGGACACATATATATGTATGGCTGAGCCCCTTTGCTGTTCATCTAAAACTATTACAACATTGTTAATCGGCTATACCCCAGTATAAAATTAAAAAGTTTTCAAAAAAGAAAAATGAGAACAAAAAACAGGGAGACTATAGTACTGATGGTCATAGAACAATACCACCAGCTCTGAAGTGCCTAATTTACATGAGAGAGAGCTAATCATCTTTCTTAATTAAGCCACTATTATTTGGGGTTTTTTGATGCTTGTTGCTAAGATAAATATTAATTAAAACAGGTACTTTAATACATAACAATTTATTTCACAACTGGTTTAGGAGCAAACAGTACTTAAAAAAAAATTAAATAGCAGGTGAGTAAAGAAGGAGTGGGAAAGTATGCTAAATAAATGTTTCATTTGTCTTATTTTTTTTTCCTTCTTTTTAATCAATCATTCTCCCTGATTCTCTCTTCTAATTCCATGCATTCTGCTGACTTATACATATGTTTATCCACCATTTATTAAACACCTATTGAGTTTCACAGCACTGGGCAATATGAAAAGAATACAGATAGGTTTCACAATGAGACATGAATGCTCTCTGTAGCCTTTGCATTGCTAAGGCTAGATTGTAAGTTAGATTGTAGGCAGATTGTAGGACTGAAATTGATCTTAGGGATCAAGAGGGCCAAATCCCCCATTTCACAGGTGAGAAAACCTAGACTCAGAGGTATTGTGTTGCACATTAGGTAGTAGTAGGAGCTGTGGAAGTTGAGGCTCTCATATATGAGACCAGTGTTCTTTCCATTGTACCAGTTTAATTTCAGTGTTTCCCATGCAATGGGGGTTGCCTCTACTTTTGAGGGGACATTTAATTTTGCAACTTAATAGAGGATAAAGGAATATGCTCCAAAATCTAGCCAAATAAATTTGTGCTCCCCATAAACTCTGCCTCCAGTAATTATATGTTGCTTCCTAATAATGTGCAGGGGTGCATGTAGTGATGGCAACTTTGGAATCCTGGATTTTAATTTGATTTTGAGAAATATGGCAATACTTTTATTACCTAAACAGTGGTGATTTTAATTAGGTTTGCACAGTGGTATGGAAGATGTAACCATGTCAGGTTAGATTGGTTAAAAATTGAGTTGCCAGATTGAAAATTAGCTCCAAGTTTTCCTGCCTGTAGGGTCTGTAGAGTTGAGAGAAACAACCCAAAGTGATAGAAATGCCCTGGATTAATTGGGAGGTCTGAATACAGAAATCAGAGCAGAAACAGCTATTTTTCATATCCTATGGCTGTGCTTCTCCTGTTCACCTTCCCCCTGCTGTGAAGTTTTAATGAATTGCTATAAAGGGTGAGGTAGTTTGAAACTCAGGAAAGATAAAATCATTGGGTTCCAAGAAAAACAAAACAGATGGCATGTCTTAAAATTTTTGCTTTCATATTTCAATTATTCAAAAATACCTTCTGCAAAGCTGGTGTCTATTTTGTGAAGGGCCTTTACACAGTAAGGAAGTTGCTAAATGAGTTGGGGAAAGCAGGTTAGACTGCTTAAGGCATTTTATTTTTATTACAGCAGAAAGATATTTTAATTAGTTATTTACAGTGTTTCTGACTTGGAACTAGCTGCTTATGTGGCAGAAAACACCCATTCTCTGTTAGTAAATATGGGCTGATTTCTATCCTGTTTTGCTATTTTGAATTATATTTTAAACACTTGAAGTTTAGATTTCTATCAGATCTTTAGAGTGACAAACTTTATTCACAATCTTTAACATACTTCATACTCTACTAAATGCCAGTAACTTCAAGCAGCAGTTATGAGTATCTCCACATTTTGTGCAATGCTGTGTACTAGGTTCTGTGAATAAAGGTTTCATGATCTCAGGAAACTTAGAGTTTAATGAGAGAGACATAGTTCACTGAAAGAGGAAGGAGAAGGGACCAACTCTTCCTGGAAGAAGAAAAATTTTCATAAAAGGGCTCCTACTTGAGTCAAGAGCTGAAGATATACAAGGCAGACAAGATGGGGTTGGAGAGATTAATCCAGGAAGAGAAAAAGCAAGGATAAATATGGAATCAGAGCAATTGCATGGCATATTCCGACTCTTTGCAACCCCATGGACTATAGCCTGCCAGGCTCCTCTGTCCATGGGAATTCTCCAGGCAAGAATATAGGAGTGGGTAGCCATTCCTTTCTCCAGGGGATCTTCCTGACCCAGGTTGAACCCAAGTCTCCCTCATCATCCTTTAGGCAGATTCTTTACCATCTGAGCCACCAGGGCAGCCCACATGGCATATTTGTGTTATGTTAAATATTTTAGGGTAGTTGGAAAACTGAATATTTGAGGGCAAGTGGCAGGAAATAAATCAAGCAGGTTTCCAATGGAAGATGTTTTCTTCTTGGAAACTTTCACATCCTTACTATGTTCCTCAATCTCTTGGGCTTCCATCTCACCACGTACTTGAGTTTCAGCTGATAACCATGCTTCACATTATGATGACAAAGAAGTCACCAAATGGGCACTTAATCTTTCTACCACCAAATCTAAAAGTATAATTATACCAATCTCTATGGCTTCCATTTATGACAGTGACTCAACAGATAAAGTGTCAGAGGCTAGTTTTTGCTTGTGTGCTTTGGATTCTATTCCCTTTTCCCTTCCCATGAAATTCTGTCTTCTGAGATTTCCTTTCTCTTCGGCTTCTATCTCATTCCTCTCTCCTTCCCAGACTGTTCTCATCAGATAACAAAAATGGATTACAATATCTCCCATCATAAAAAACAAACCAAGCACACCAATCAACAAATAAAAGAATATTCCTTGAGCCTTACCTGCTGCTTCAATTTGGGTGGTATAGCAGTATATGTACACTGACTATTTCAAGAGCTCCCTTAAAATTTCCAATTTTCCTGGGTCATTAGACTGGTTCTGGCTCTTGGAGTGTGAGTGAAAGGTTTATGTAATGCTAAAAGCTGGTGTACCTTTTCCATAGGTCTTGTCACAGTGAACTTAGAGGCCACATGTTCTAGACATCATGATTATGGGATTGGGAAGTGCAGGAAGGATCATCACCAAACACACATGAGTGAGACATACTGACTATGTGAAGTCCTTGGGTTTGTCTGTTAGAGGCAGCTAGCATAAATTATCCTGATACACAGAGCTACCACTCTGTCCTTCCACCCCTTCCCACAGTCAAACTCCTGTAAAGACTTCACACTTTTTCATTTTCTTCACATATATGTCCCTTCTATATATTTTACTTTTCTCCCACTCAGATTACTAAGGACTCCCATAATACAAAGGGAATGAACCTTTTATTTTGTATATATTTTATTAAACCTAGCAGAAGATAATATTGTTGATCACTTTTTGAAACAGTCCTTTCTCTTGTCTTCTGGGATTCCCTGGTGGCTCAGATGTAAAGAATATGCCTGCAATGCGGAAGACCTAGGTTTGATCCCTGGGTTGGGAGATCCTCTGGAGAAGGGATAGGCTACCCACTCCAGTATTCTGGCCTGGAGAACTCCATGGACTGTATAGTGTGTGGGGTCGCAAAGAGTTGGACGCGACTGAGTGACTTTCACTTTGTTCTTTTTTTCTCTTGTCTTCTAGTGTTTTTTCTACTCTTTGACTCTTTTTCTCCACCTCCTTTGGTGACTTCGACTCCTTTCCAGATTTCTCAATAGCAGAGTTCTTAAGGAACTGACCAAAGATCCTCATACATTTCCTTTGTGTACTCTCCTTCTAGAGTCTCTTAAAGCATGGCTTACAATTCATTCTGTGGTGGTAACTCCAAGATTTCTCCAACTCAAACATCTATTCTGAGTTCTACACTCCTCAATCCTATAGCCAAATATTTGTCATTTCCAACAGACATCTCAAACTTAATATTACACAGATACACTTTTGATATACCTTACCCTGTCTCCCAAACTGCTCTTCTTACCATTACCCACAAGAAAGTTCTACCACCATTGACACAATTTCTGAAGTTAAGAATACGGGTCATTCTTGACAAGGATCAGCACACATTCTTGTTTATTCATAGTTCCTTATTTGTTCAATTCAAATAAACTTGAAATCTACTTCACTTGACCTATCTCTGCCTCTGCCCTAAATTGTTACTATGATCTGGCTGCTTTTCTTCCTATCTCATCTCCTAATTCATTTTCCATTCAGCAGCTAAACCAATATTTAAAATTTCTGTTTAAGAGAATTTCATCTATTTGAGAAGAGTGTATAAATACAAATAACTGTTATAATAAGGACATTTTAAATAAATGAATAAAAATGAAGGAAATATATGGAGACTATATATCTAGGATGGTCAGGAAATACACATTAAGTCTTTAGGCACAGAATTTGTTTAAAGTGCCACCAATATGTCACATTCTCAATAGAAAGACCAAAAAATCATCATTTTCCCTAGACTATTACTTTTTTTATTATGAGTAGAATAAATTATTCAATACATACTATTCAGTTAAAAATTTTCCATCTATGATACAACAAAATATGGCAATAAAAAGGTATCATTTGATTTGATAGCAATGTATATACATTTTTTCATGTTCCAGATATGATTCAGTGTGAATGGTGAGTGATACAATTTATCTGACAAGAGTTACCCAACAGCACTGAATGCCAATTGCCATGTAGATAGTTTAATAGTCCCCATTAATATCGAACCCAATGAAAAAAAATAATGCCTTTTCTAGATTCTGTTACAAGTAGTCTTGGTAGATTTTAACTTTTCAGCACTATATATAAGTAGCTGTTTGCAATTTCCTGGGGTCACAGTTCTTTGAATATGCTCCCCAGAAAAGTGAGCATAGTCACAAACACATTTTCTTATCACTTTCGTTGCTATTCTGAAAGATTGCTAGAGATGGTTGGATTTAAACAGCAGGTAGTTTTTTAAAGAGGAAGTGTACATGTGTGTTATGTTTGCCTGTTCTTATGAATATGTACTATCATTTACTGAAATGACATTCATGATTCTAACTTCCCCTTATCTCTTCAAAAATATTTTTTATAGTTAATTTAAGTCTTTTAAAAAATCATAATGAGATATCACCTCACACCTGTTTGAATGGCTTCTATCAAAAAGACATGCTAAGTTGCTTCAGTTGTGTCCAACTCTTTGCAACCCCATGAATTGTCGCCTGCCAGATTCCTCTGTCCATGGGATTCTTCAGGCAGGAATAGTGGAGTGGGTTGCTATTTCCTTCCCCAGGGAATCTTTCTGATTCAAGGATTGAACCCGCATCTCTTATGTCTCTTGCATTGGCAGGTGGGTTCTTTACCACTAGCTCCACCTGGAAGATGACAAATTCTGGCTAAGCTATAGAGAAAGGGAACACTTGTGCACTGTAGGTGGGAATGTAAGTTGGTGTAACCACTGTGGAAAACGCTGCAGAGGTTGCTCAAAAATTTAAAATTGAACTGCCGTGAGATCTAGCAATCCCAATCCTGGATATGTATCTAAAGGAAACAAAATAGACCTCTCAAGGAGACATCTGCAACCCCATGTTCGTTGCAGCATTATTTACAATAGCCAAATTGGAAAAAAAAAAAAAAATAAGTGTCCTTTGACAGATGAATGAATGAATAAAATGTGGTTTATATATATAATGGAATATATAATGGAATATTATTCAGTCATAAAAAGGAAATCCTGCCATTTAAAAACCTAGATGGACCTTGAAGGCATTATGTGACAGAAAAAGACAAATACTGTATGATCTTTGTGGAATCTAAAAAATAAAAACTTGAACTCATAGATACAAAGATCAGATTAGTGGTTGCCAGAGGTGTGACTTGGGAGCTGGAGTAAATGTATGAAGGTAATCAAAAGGTATAAACTTCTATTGACAATGTAATGTCAATATTATATATTTGAAAGTTGCTTAAATAGTATCAATAGATCTTAAAAGTTTCTTGTCACAAGAAAAAAGTCCCAACTATGTGAGGAAATTTTATGTTAACTAAACTTACTGGGGTAATTATTTTGAAGTATAGATGTATATCAAATTACTGTGTTGTACATCTTAGACTAATACAATGATATATGTCAATTGTATCTCAATAAAACTAGACAAAAATAATTTAAGTCTCTTGCAAAGGAGCAAAAAGAGAGAAGTCCAAAGTGTATAAATCCAGATGTTTACAAAGAAGAAAAACATTAATAAACAAAGCAGGGATGTGTATTCTCTCCCAGTTTTCCAGCCCAGGCTGCATCTTGTGCCACAGCTTTTGAAAGCTGAATAAAGGATAAAATATAAAAGCTGCTTTTAGAAACTCTCTCAAATACTAGAGACATAAGTGCTTGTCATCACACTTCCCTTCTCTTAGCCAGATTACATTTCTGGATTTTGGTTTTAGGAATGCAAACACAGTCGCAGACTTTCTTCCTGTGAATGGTTCAGGTTGATTAAAGTTGTGAGCAACATACAATCGTGCCATATATTTCAGTTTTATTGCAACTTTCTAAAAAAAATCTTGATGTTTCTGAATTTTTCTACATTGCTTTCTTGGAACCCCAACCTCTAAAGTGATGGTGAGAAGGAGTTTTGAGGTAATGGAGCCAATATAAATTAAATTTATCCACTATGATCAAGGGGCTTCCCTGGTGGCTCAGTGGTAAAGAATCCACCTGCAATGCAGAGGCTGCGGGTTTGATCCCTGGGCCAGAGAGATGCCCTGGAGGAGAAAATGGCAACCCACTCCAGTATCCTTGACTGGGAAATTCCATGGACAGGGGAGCCTGGCGGGCTACAGTCTGTGGGCGGGGAGGTGGGGGGGGGTGCTATGTGCTAAGTCACTTCAGTCGTGTCCGACTCTGTGTGACCCCATAGACGGCAGCCCACCAGGCTCCCTTGTCACTGGGATTCTCCAGGCAAGAACACTGGAGTGGGTTGCCATTTCCTTCTCAAATGCATGAAAGTGAAAAGTGAAAGTGAAGTCGCTCAGTCGTGTCCAACTCTTAGAGACCCCATGGATTGCAGCCTACCAGGCTCCTCCGTCCATGGGATTTTTCAGGCAAGAGTACTGGAGTGGGGTGCCATTGCCTTCTCCGGGGGGGGGGGTAGGGGTCACAAAAATTCAGACACGACTGAGCACAGCAGGGCACCATGATCAAGAGATGTCTTGGTGGTTGTGGTAGAGACGCTGAACTTGTCAGAATGCATAGATATAAATTATGGTTTGTGTCATTTATAGTCAGTGAAAGCTTAATTTTGTTTGGTTGGGGTTTTTTTTGGCCGCACCACACAGCATGTGGGATTTTAGGTCAGATATGTGCCCCCTGCATTGGAACATGCATCCCCCTGGTATTAGAAGTCTCAACCACTGGACCACCAGGGAAGTCCCTCAGTTGTTTTTTATGAATAATATGTGAAATAGGAACAATAATATAATATCTACCCCATAGGATTGTTGGGAGGGAAAAAGTATCTAATCTTTCAAAAAATATTTAGCACAGTACCCTTTATTCAGGGTATGTGCATTTTGCTAAATCTGGATCACAATTCACAGAATTAATACAAATTAACATTAAAGTTTGCATTGTGGAGTTAGAATAGATCTTAGATGGTTTCTACCAATTCACTCTCTTTGTAGGAAATCAAAGCCAGCTGAACTGATTTGCTTGGGATCACACAGCTAAGGGCAGTCCTGGGGCTGAAACTCTGGTTTACTGTGAGCAGCCTTGTGGGCTTTTTACCCGTGAACCTTGCTGGAAGAAAAGTGACATGGGTCACTGTGTACAACCAGGCATCACGTGTTGCCAAATGTGCTTCTGTTAAGAAAAGTAGAACATCTAGCAATTTTATAGTTATGGTGTATGGGGGATTGGGTTCAAAAAGGGCTCTTCTGTTAGCTAACAATGATTTCTAGTGAGTCGCTTTTTAACTTTGGTAGCAGTCTTTATCATAACCCTCTTTCAAAATTGTTGTCTCAATTTGATTATGAAAAGTTATGTGAATGCACCCAGTACCATGTTTTGAACATAGCATTTTCAATAAATGTGAAATTTGGACCTATGTTGTGAATTCATTTAATATATTCTGCCAATCTAGCTAATTTAGACAGAAAATATTCACCTTAAATGGTCTTTTCTCCAATTGTCTAAGCAACTTATTTTTAACTCTCTGAGTCTTAATGCCTCTGGAAATTTGGCCATGATGAGTTGTTATATTACACTAGTTAACTTCCTAAGGTCACACTTCAGCAACAGAAATTGAATCGCACCCTCCAAGTAGCACCCTCCAACTTTCTTTAGATAATCCAGTTATGATCATGGAATTTAATTTTATTTCTTCCATTTTAGCTACTCATTTCACTTCCAGCCATGGTAGGTAAGGGAGATTTTGTTTGTATTGCTTTTTACTCCCCTCAAAATGTTAACCAAAGATACGCAGATATGCCCACCTGTTTAAGAGCCAAAGTGACTTCCAAAAGGGGGTTGCTTTTAATTGGATCTATTTATATTCTTTTTCATTTGGCTGGGGCACTGACCCATGCCAGGGGCACTTCTGCCCGGTGGCTTGCCCCAAATTGATACAGTACTTGACCTGTTACACTCCATTTCCTGAGCTACAGTCCTGATAGAGTCGATTTCCATAACCCTCAGAACCCTGACATCACTGGGATGACAGACTTTTCCTTAAACAATAGCCTGCCCCCAAACCAGCCTCCAATACACTACTCTATTATTAGAAATATATATTTTGTTGGCTATAAAATCATTTATACTCCACAGCTGCTTGATTGTTGGGGTATTTCCTTATGAAAGTTCTTTAAATTCAAGCTGTCACTTCATCCTAAGACCTGAGCAGTGGTGAGTGACTCCAGATGGAGCTTTTCCCTCCTTCCTCAATTGATTATTATAGTCATTTATTTTTTCTGGGATCCTTGATAACTTTTTCATTAATAGAAAGATTAACAGAAATTTAGTGAAATCTTGAGAAAGACTCAGTTTGTATAATGAACATACAATTTTCTGAATGGCTGCTAGTTTAAAAGCAGATTTCTATGCTCTTAAACAGATTGCGAGAGATCAGTATGCCATGGAAAGATGTCCAATACATATTGTTATGTTGTTATTTTAAAAAATTGTAAAACATGCTCCACATAAATATGCATTTGACTTACATGTGCATATATATGTATAATATACACACATACATATATAAAAACATAAATGAAGAGAGATTGAGAAAAAGAATAATAATGCACATACTGTTAACAGTAGTTATTCTGTGAGATTCAATTAAGGAGGATGTTCCCTTTATATTTTATATCTTTCATAATAGTCTGAATATTTGCAGTGAATTACTCCATTAGTAACTTTTTGAAATCAGAATAAAGTGTTTTTAAACAGCAGGAATTCATAAGGAAACTAGAGAAGGTTTGAGCACTTCCATACTCTTCCAGGAAGATGCTTCACTTTTCTGAGTGACACTGTGGAAAAGAAGGAACATGTTGACATTCCTTATGAGTGTTCTGAACATTAAAAAAAAAAAATTAAACTAAGTTAACCTATTATGGAGCTTCCCTGGTGGCTCAGACAGTAAAGAATCTGCCTGCAATGCAGGAGACCCAGGTTTGATCCCTGGGTCGGGAAGATCACCAGGAAAAGGAAGTGGAAACCCACTCCAGTATTCTTGCCTTGATTTCATGGATAGAGGAGCCTGGCAGGCTACGGTCCATAGGGTCATAAAGAGTTGAACATGACTGAGCAGCTAACAGTACCTAACCTATTATGGGCCCCTCTATTCTTCTATATAAAATTATCATTTCTGACCACATATTTAGGCAGTTTAAAATATTTATTATTTATTTACAAAGTCGATTCAAAAGCTCATATAGGTTTAAAATCAAATTGATGGAAGGACTTTAAGTCAGAGAGCATATGCTATAAAGCTGAAATATTCTTTTGTGTTCAATATCAGTTTCGCTTCAACAAAGTTACTTTCACTGATATATGTAAAACTAGTTGTATATTTTGACACTTCAGCTTCATTTTGGACTGGTATGTTACAGCTCATTTCTACACAATTACAAATTAGGTGTTCATCACCATCAATTTTAAGTACATTTTTATTTTTAGATTTTTCTTAATTAACGAGAACTTGGTTTTGCTTCACAATGTGCTCCACCCAAAATTGTATCCACACTGTCATCCCAAGAAAAATCATTTTCAATTTTGAGGATTAACCGAGTTTATATTAACATTCAAACTAATGTCATATATCACCACTGAATTAATGAATATCTTAAAACTTTACTTAGATTACATGAATTGGATGAAACATCATATTTATCAAAATTAATTTTTTTGACATTCTATTTGAAGTATCTTTGTTGTTGTTTAGTTGCTACATTGTCCAAGTGCTTTGCAACCCGATGGAAGGGTAGCCCACCAGGGTCCTCTGTCCTTGGGATTTTCCAGGCAAGAATAATGAAGGGAGCCAGCATTTCCTTCTCCAGGGGATCTTCCTGACTCAGGGATTGAACCCGCATTTCCTGCATTGCAGATTCTTTACTACTGAGCCACCAGGGAAGCCCAAAGTATCTTATGACACAAAAAATTTATATTTTTTGAGTGTCTGTGAAATTCTTCTGCTACTGGAACTAGTATAATAACAGCTATTGCTTCACTTTCTGTATGTGCACAAGAAAATTTGGAATTGAAAGCAAGCAATTTCATCTAAATACAAACTCAATCTTCACAAAATAAATTGTAAACATACAAATAAAAAAGGCTCACAATTTAGTTGGCCATATTAAAAATTTAGTTGGGTGATTGTTTTTAGTTTTTTTCAACATTAAATGATTTGTCTACATATGTAAGGGGAGTAATAGTTGTTAAATATATGTTATAGCTAAATAAACAATATATAAATCTATGTATAATAGACCTAGGCCAATCTTGTGTTTTGATTTGCATTTATTCATCTATAGGCTTAAGCATTGTTTTCATATTTAAAATCAATAACCAACAAGGTCCTACTGTATACACAGGGAACTCTGCTCAATATTATGTAGCAGCAGCCTAGATGGGAGGGAGTATTTGGAGAGAATGAACACATATATAGGTATGGCTGAGTCCCTTTGTTGTTCATCTAAAACTATCACACCATTGTTAATTGGCT
Organism: Bos mutus; assembly: GCF_027580195.1. Classification (NCBI taxonomy): domain Eukaryota; kingdom Metazoa; phylum Chordata; class Mammalia; order Artiodactyla; family Bovidae; genus Bos; species Bos mutus. The sequence continues at coordinate 20,309,713 of NC_091621.1, read as the reverse complement.
ATATAAAAAGCTAAAAAATAAGTAAGCTTAAGAATTATTTCGGGAGAAGGCAATGGCACTCCACTCCAGTACTCTTGCCTGGAAAATCCCATAGATGGAGGAGCCTCGGAGGCTGCAGTCCATGGGGTCTCGAAGAGTCGGACATGGCTGAGCGACTTCACTTTCACTTTTCACTGTCATGCATTGGAGAAGGAAATGGCAACCCACTCCAGTGTTCTTGCCTGGAGAAACCCAGGGACGGGGGAGCCTGCTGGGCTGCCGTCTATGGGGTCGCACAGAGTAGGACACGACTGAAGCGACTTAGCAGCAGCAGCTTAGCAGCAGCAAGAATTATTTCAAAATTCTGCTTACCATTTACATGTTTCTTTTTATGAACTCCTCTTATCATTTGTTTATTTTTATATGTTGCTTAACTTTTCATTATTGATTTGAATGATAAAGAAAATATCCTTTGTTTATCACTAATACAAGAACTATTTAAACTCTCTTTATAACAAGTCTGAGATTACATTATCATTTTTAGAAGTAGATCTTACCTATTTTCTATCTAGGGCATCTAGAGTTTCTCCAGTAGTTAAAGTATTTCACTATCCTGAGCAAAGGATGTGGGAGAACTAAGGTTTTTATTTAATGATGGGAATATTGGGTTCCTGTAACACATAGATTTTGATGATTTCAATTTATTATTTATATACATATATTACACAAATAAAATCATAACATTCTCCTATTTTAAAACCAGTGATGCGTCTTATTCTTTGTCCTTAAGATTAAACTTAAATTCTTTTACCATAGCCTCTAAAGTCCTGCATGATTTGAACTCTTTCTATTTTGCACATTAAACCATCTAAACATCTGCCATCTTTGGGCTTTTTACAGTTCATTAAATTTTCAAATGTCACTTGGTCTTAGAGCCTTTGCATGTGCTATTCTCACTGCCAGGATACATATCTCCTTCCATCCTTTATATGGAAGACTCCTTTTCACCACTTTTGTCTTACTTAAAATATTACCTTCTCAGAAAGACTGATCCTCACCGCATCTATCATTCGCCGAATCAGTATTTTGTTGTTTTGTTTCTTGCATGAGACTTACAAGGTTAAATTACTTTATTGGTTTGCTTTTAAATTATACATTTGCAAATGATTATTGATAAATTTTCTTTTATATTTTACTACTTTTTCAAAAGTTAAAAGGAAGAGTATAGCTTTTAGTTTCATTTTGCAAATGAATTTCATACACTTTAATGTTGGTGAGAAAGCTATTATTAAATTAATTTTAAAATTAATTTAAATTAAACCCATGGAAATTGTTTTTATTGGATCAACAAATTCTCTGCCTTGTGAACCCATGAAAAATCTATGCTGTGATCAAGAAGTAAAACTGACTGCTCAGAAAATTACAATGAACCTGTCTATTTTCATCTTCCAGTTTGAGACAAAAGGGGGAAGAGTGTTAAATCAAAGTAAACAGAATGTTTACTCTGCTTTCAGTTTTAATAATTAAATGTATTATTCACAGTTAAGGAGCTTTACTGATATACACCTTCCTTCTCTGTTTTTCCATGATACCACATAGAGTTTTCCTTTTATTTTTCCCCAAACTTCCTTATATCTCCCTCACCTACTTTAAATAAACAAATCTATGTAAATTTCTTTGCACATTGAATGCAAAGAAGGTCTATACTTTGTTGATGGATATCTGACTCATTCATAGTTTATATTTGGGTCTTGATTATAATATTTGAAAATAAATTCACCTTTTGTGGTATCATGTTAGCTTAAAACTTAAATAACAATTTTACAAACATTTTCTGAGCCTCCATTATGGCCAAAGCACTGTGCTAGGTACAGGACATATGCTGGTGAATTTAAAGATTCAATTTTTAGACAAATTCAAACTAGCCTTCTAACTTAAAGTCACTTATCACCACTTTCAGGTGCTCCAAAGGGTAATTTATTTTATGTCCCTGTTGGATCACAGGGCATACAAAAGCTGTCACTATGGCTCTTTTTGCAGTATAATGAATATCAGTATTTTCAGCTGCCCAGTCTTCCTTTTTTTGGTATAAGAGAACTCATTATTTTTCTTTTTCAGTTCATGTGATTTGAGTGGAACTGATTGGAAGGACTGAGGCTGAAGCTGAAACTCCAATACTTTGGCCACCTCATGCGAAGAGTTGACTCATTGGAAAAGACCCTGATACTGGGAGGGATTGGGGGCAAGAGGAGAAGGGGACGACAGAGGATGAGATGGCTGGATGGCATCACTGACTCGATGAACATGAGTTTGAGTGAACTCCGGGAGTTGGTGATGGACAGGGAGCCCTGGCATGCTGCAATTCATGGGGTCGCAAAGAGTCAGACACGACTGAGCAACTGAACTGAACTGAACTGATGCTGCCTCCTGGAATGGTCACATGACTCAGGCCTGGCCAAAGGGAACAGAATAACCCACTCAGCTTTTGGACTAAAAGTAGACATGTGAGCAAGCCAGGAACTCAATATCAATCCAAGCATTTTGCTAGAACTGGAAAATGAGTGTGCTCTTTCCATAGTTTTGCTATGCCAGAGCAATGTGAGTGAGCCACTGCCAGAGAATGAAACCAGTAAAGAGTCAAGTTGAAATTACACATGCCTGACTTCATTGCTAGCAGCCTTGTATCCAGCCGGTCCTAAAGAAAGATTTTTCCTTGAACTTTTCACTTATTTAAACCAATACACCTTTTAAGTAAGTTTTCTTTTTAAATGTTGTGATCTAAACAGCTTAGAAAAATATACATAGTAACAGTTGAATTCATATCTAGCCATTTTCTCTAGAACACAATAAACTGGGAACAAACTCAGAGAAGTTACAACTATTTCCTGCAAGTTGCTTATAGGAACTAAATGGGTCAGCCTGAAAAGGAAGATGAAGAGGGAGCTGACAAGATAACTGCAATAAACATCTTCGGATGGCCTGCAGAACACTATAAGAACCATTACTCATTTTCCCAGATGTAGAATCAAAAAGACAGCCTTAGTTACACTGACCATTAGGAAGTAAAACTCAAATGTAACATAGTAGTTATTCTGTTTTTAATAGTTAATGTGATATTTCAACAGATGCATAATAATGTTCAACGGGATAGTTATATTGAAGAGGAAACAGACTGGCTCTGAATGTCTCAAATAGGACAGTCGGGATACATAAGTTTTTGCTCCAGGAAAGAGACTGCGGTACTCTTCTGAGAAGTATCTCATCAGTAGAGTGTTTCCTTTATGTGCCACATAACCACCAGGTGTCAACGTTGATAGGCGCTTAAGCACATAAAAGTAGGCTGGAAATGAGTCCCTTTCCTATCTTGTCCAATTCTGAGATGAGATGGCTCAATGCAAACGGTAATTCTGCCAGACTGGGCAGTTATTCTACCTAGATTGTTGTAACACTTCATTCTTTCTGGAAGGAGGAATTCAGTTCAGTCACTCAGTCCCGTCCGACTCTTTGAGACCCCATGGACTGCAGCACAACAGGCCTCCCTGTCTCTCACCAACTCCTGGAGTTTACTCAAACTCATGTCCACTGAGTCGGTGATGCCATCCAACCATCTCATTCTCTGATATCCCCTTCTCCTACCGCCTTCAATCTTTCCCAGCATCAGGGTCTTTTCAAATGAGTCAGTTCTTCGCATCAGGTGGCCAAAGTATTGGAGGTTCAGCTTCAGCATCAGTCCTTCCAATAAATATTCAGGACTGATTTCCTTTAGGATGGGCTGGTTGGATCTCCTTGCTGTCCAAGGGACTCTCAAGAGTCTTCTCCAACACCACAGTTCAAAAGCATCAATTCTTCAGTGCTCAGCTTTCTTTATAGTTCAGTTCTCACATTCATACATGACTACTGGAAAAACCATAGCCTTGACTAGAGGGACCTTTGTTAGCAAAGTAATGTCTCTGCTTTTGAATGTGCTATCTAGGTTGATCATAACTTTTTTTCCAAGGAGCAAGCATCTTTTAATTTCACGGCTACAATCACCATCTGCAGTGATTTTGGAGCCTCCAAAAATAAAGTCTGTCACTGTTTCCACTGGTTCCCCATCTATTTGCTATGGAGTGATGGGACCAGATACCATGATCTTAGTTTTCTGAATGTTGAGTTTTAAGCCAACTTTTTCACTCTCCTCTTCCACTTTCATCAAGAGTCTCTTTAGTTCTTCTTCACATTCTGCCATAGTGGTGTTGTCATCTGCATATCTGAGGTGATTGATGTTTCTCCCATCAATCTTGATCCCAGCTTGTGCTTCATATAGTACAGCATTTCTTATGATGGAGGCATTCAGTTAACTCTATTTTGCATCTCTCTGTTGATATGTGCTAAGATATGGGGACATGGCTCTCATAGAAATATTGTCATAAGAATTTTTTTTTTTTTTGTATTGAAATGACCGACAAAAATCAAAGTGAAACAAAAACAAGAAAAACTCACTACCTGGAGATCGAAAGGGAGTGAGAATTTGGCAGTCTTCCAACTATTTTGGTCAATATTGTTGTTGCTGTTTAGTTGCTAAGTTTTGTCAGACTCTTTGTTACCTTATGGGCTATAGCCTGCCAGTTTCCTCTGTCCACAGGATTTCCCAGGCAAGAATACTGGACTGGGTTGCTATTTCCTTCTCCAGGGGATCTTCCAGACCCAGGGATCAAGGAGGCAACTACTGCATTGGTAGGCAGATTCTTTACTGCTGATCACCAGTGAAGCAAATTTTGGCCATTAGAGACTGCTAAACTGTAAGATTTAAGTAAGTAATGATTTGGATTTTGAGATCAATGAAATTAACTATGAATTAACAAATGCTCATACTATATTGTGTGGATCATTGTTTTCCAATTATTATGTAGCTTTTAATGTGTGAAACTGTTTTATAATTAAAATTCTATATTTGGTTATTAAAAATAATAAGGACATGCTCTTTTAAGTGTGTAATAGAATAAATGTAGGATTCTTGACTAAAATATATGCTTCTGTCTTGTGGAGAGAGCTCAAGGAGGTGGCATAATATTGTGATCCAGAGAATAGACTTGGGATTAAGATAGCCTTGAGTTCAAATCTTTGAATTGTAGCTTCTGTTCATATACAGTAATTACTTTAATTGTAATTTTACTGTTTTTTCTTATGCCATTATATTTTTTAATCTCCCCCTCTGTTTTCTGTCTTAATCTTTTCTATAACATTGTTTCCTCACACCATGCCTGGCACATAGTGGTCAATAAATATTTGTGAAAGAATATACAAAGGTCTTCTACAAAAATTCAATGAGAGAATGCCCACAGAACACCTAAAAAAACACTGTTTTATCACTGTAAGAAGCTTCTATTAACTAAAACTTTGCACCATCCTTTTGCTCACCAGAATTTTGTCACGGCTACCTTCAAAATTAAAATAATAACACTATCATTTCTATAAATATATATTATAAATTAATTTAAATAGATACAAAGATTCCTTCATAGAACCTACCAAAATTATAATTGTAGAGTTACTTACATTTTTGCAATTTATTGTCTCTGTCTGCCAGTACATTTTAAACTCCTTGAAGACAGGGCCATGTCTGGCTTATTCCATGCTGTACTACCAGTTCATCCCACAGTGCTAAAGCATGGAATTTGAGATTTCTCCTAAGGGCAATGAAATCCTTGAAGTATTTCAAGCAGTGGAGTGACATATCAGATTTGATAGTGTAGAAGATCACTCTAGTTAATAGAAGGAGACAAGGTTCATGTATGTCCAATTGTATGTAGACAGAGCAGCTCTGAGGCTGTTGCAGTTTTCTGTGCAAGAAATTGGATGGCTCAGACTAGGGTGGATGATAGCAGAGATCAGAGATACAGACTCAAGGCTTGTTATGGAAGTAGAATCAACAGAGGCTAAGGACTTATTCGGTGACAGTAAGTGAAGAAGGGAGATAAATCTGCTATTGTTATCTGCTGTAATAATAAGCACAAGTACTTTCATTAGGTTAGATGGTTGGTGGCATATATGTGCTCAGAAGGAAGGGGTTATCAAAATGAAACTGATAAAGTGATAAAATACTCCTCTGTATAGAGTAAAAACATTAATAGAATCAGCAGCTAATTTGTAAAGTATGTATTTGGCAGTTTTTACCTATCCTACAACAGTGGAAAAAGCTTCACACTGAAAGTGCAGGGCATATATTGAGGGCAATATTACCTTGTTTACCACCCTTAGCTGTACAGAAGTATAATTGACAAATAAAATTTTAAGATGTTTAAAGTGTGTAACATGGTGATGTGCTGTATGTACACACTGAAAAGATTCTCCTCAATTAATTAACACATCCATCACCTCACATATTTACCTTTTATTTATTATTTGGTGAGAACATTGAAGTTCTCTGCTCTTAGCAAATTTCAATTATACAACACAGTTGTTATCAACTACAGTCATCATGTTATACTTTTGAGCCTCAGACCTTATTCATCTCATAACTGAAAGTCTGCACTTTGTTTTCTATGGAGCAGGGAGGGGATTGTAGGGTTGGTTAGTAAAGGGTTGTTTCCAATCTCAACCACTGGGATATCTCCATATTTCTTTCACTGGGTGTGGACAGAGGAGATGACAAGTCAGATCCAGTAGATGTACATGTGTCCTACACAGTTAAAATGATTGGCAAGACCAGAGAGCAAAAATGAGACCAGTGAGGCAATTGACATTTCTGAGATAAGCAGCATTTGCACAAAGAAAATATAACTTGAAACAAAAGAAATGGTAAAGGAAAAGAAATAAAGACACCCAATTCAGTGAGTCCAACATAAGAGAAACTGAGTTCTAGCAAAGTGAAATGAACAAAACTGGAAGGGATACAAGAGGTCCCTTTGAGAAATGGGAGAGTGATCACTAGGATGGAGCTAGCTGGGCAAGGTGTTGTCAAGTGCTGTCATGTTTAGGCCTCCTTATAATCCTTTGAGGTGACTTTCTATTTTCATTTCTTGGAGAATGAAACAGACTTAGCAGAGTTTCATCACTTGCTTATGTTCACACATGTGTCAGTGGCAGAGGCTGGACTCGTTCCCAGGTTTGTCTAACTCCAAAGTTTTTTTTTTTTCTTCTTCTTATTTTAAAACCACATTATGCCTCAGATTAATCCCAACTCAAAATCTTTCAGGGGCAAGATAGGTAATAGAAATGAGCAAAACTGACCAAGGTGTGAAGCATTAAGAGTGGAGGATGCATGGGCAAGCCAGAGAGCATATGGTATGCTCTTAAAGGAGGCAGTGCCCAATTAGCTCCCGGAAGATACTGCCTCATGGGGATGTGGGCTTGGTGTTGTCAGATCTTCAAACTTCATAAGACAAACTGAGAATTCATGTTTTTATGTGAAAGCTCTTAATTTGTAGAGGCTGCTAATTAATTCAGTATTTCAGAAAGCTGTTGACTGATCAAAAGAAACTCCTCTGAAAGCTAAATCCAGTTGATGACTGCAGGGTAGTGACCTTTATGTTACATCCTGCTGATTGGGGCTCACTTGGCTGTTAGCACATTAAAACCTTTTGTGACATAATGGCTGGAGTTTGTGTAAATACATGAACAGTCAAAAAGCTCTAGTCACATAGAATCAAAACAAGTAATAAATAGAAAAGCAAGTACAAGGCAAAGATAACACTGCCACATCACTGGAGGGATTCTAGTTAGAAGAGGAATGAAGGCAGATAATACCCTATTCCCATGGTCTCTGAGGCTGGCTCACGTCAGTTTATGAGAATCAAAATGTCAAATATCCAAGAATTGTGTTCCTTGACGTTAAAGAGTAGTTAGCTTGTGGGAGAATTTATATCAAAGAAATCTGCAAACACTAATAAGAGATTTATGTTTCCCCAGAGAGTTGGTTTACCAGCACTTCAGTGCCTGTATCTTTTGAAAATGTTTATTTACTAAACAAAACCACTTAAATGTATTTATCATTTTTTATAATATGATTTGGTTACTCCCAGGAATGTATCTGTCTCTGAAGAACTAATTGAATAAATCTATTAAGGAGTTTATGTTCAGGTGAGCTCAGGTTATCATTTCATTTCCATGTTGGTGACCCAGCAAGGATGATTTCAAGACTAACATCTGAGAAGCAACTATTGCAAAAATTGCATCCTGAGTAGGGAATAATTAATTACATGTTTAATTTTAAGTAATATCAGTTAACACATAGAGAACACTTCTAATTGCCAATGTATTATTCTAAGAGATGTACAAATATCAGACTCAATTTAATCTTTATCAGTAAAACTATGTGGTAGAAGTTTTAATGCTATTATTTTCTTGATTATAAAGTTAAGGTCCAGAGAGGTCTCTACAGACAGTAAATGATACAGTTGTGATTTGAATGAGGCTGTCACTCTAGGTGGATCAGATGGGAAAGAATCCGCCTGCAAAGAGGGAGATGTGGGTTCGATCCATGCGCTGGGAAGATCCTCAGGAGAAGGAAATTGCAACCCACTCTAGTATTCTCGCCTGAGAATTCCATGGACGGAGGAGCCTGGCAAGCTACAGTCAATGGAGTCAGAAATGAATGAGCAACGAACACTGTCACACTTTCACTTTCTCTCACTCCAGAGTTTGCTGTACTGCTGTAAACTACGTACACTGCACACTGCAGCACTGAAAATATTAATGGCCTCAAAGTGAATGTTGTAAATAGATCAGCCTGTACACAAGTTTGTCAACAAGATAGTAGGAGAGATAATGGTTAAGTAACAAGCACAGTTCCTGGATCATAATGGGTGATAAATACATGCAATTTTCTTCCTTTCACGTCCTGAAGACTACAAACATTTCACAAAAACATTACTGAGCAGAATGGCCCAGCTTTTCCCCACCAACTTGATATATCTTAATATGATATAAAAACAAATTGTCCAAGTTTATATAATAGCAAACAAATTGGGAAACAATTGGGATATTAAGCTCTCTTTTTTAAATAAAAGATTTTTCTATAAATGCTATACTTTGAAAGCCCCAACTACATACACTTATAATAATTTTTCCTGTGCTTTCCACCTTCTTTCTGAAAGAGAAAGTAAATTATGTAAGCTACCTCTCTAAAAAAATTAGTATAATAAACTGTATGGTACCAGGTATGATAAATCCCATGTAGTTTTATGCTTTTACTAATGCAGTTATATGTTAGAAATTGAGGCTAGAACACATATTCAATTGTTATAGGAATTCTGCGAGATACAGAAATTTTGATTGAATCAGCCTGTACAGAGGTTTATCAACAAGATAGTATAAGAAATAACCCTTATTACTGAGAGGTAGTTTTTTTTAGATAAACACAAGTGTTGTAGAAATTTACTTATTATCCTTCTGTCACATTGCTATAGAAAGTTTTTTTTTTTTTTTTTTTTTTCTCAGTGTTCCTGAATATACAATTCTTTAATACTAACTACATAAATATTGCTATAAAATTATAGTGTTTAGTTTTATACAAGAGGCAGTGATCAAGACCATCTCCAAAAAAAAGAAAGGCAAAATGGTTGTCTAAGGAGGCTTTACAAATAGCTGAGAAAAGAAGAGAAGCTAAAGGCAAAGGAGAAAAGGAAAAATATACCAATCTGAATGCAGAGTTCCAAAGAATAGCAAGGAGAGATAAGAAAACTTTCCTAAGTGATCAATGCAAAGAAATAGAGGAAAACAATAGAAAGGGAAACTAGAGATCTCTTCATAAAAATTAGAGATACCAAAGAAACGTTTCATTCTAAGATGGGCACAATGAAGGACAGAAAAAGAATGGTATGTACCTAACAGAAGCAGAGATATGAAGAAGAGGTGGCAAGAGTATACACAGAAGAACTATACAAAAAAGATCTTAATGACACAGATAACCACAATGGTGTGATCACTCACCTAGAGCCAAATATCCTGGAGTGCAAAGTCAAGTGGGTCTTAGGAAGCATCACTACTAAAAAGCTAGTGGAGGTGATGGAATTCCACTTGAGCTATTTCAAATCCTAAAAGATGATGCTATGAAAGTGCTGCACTCAATATGCCAGCAAATTTGGAAAACTCAGCAGTGGCCACAGGACTGGAAAAGGTCAGTTTTCATTCCAAAACCAAAGAAAGGCAATGCCAAAGAATGCTCAAACTACCGCACAATTGCACGCATCTCACACACCAGCAAAGTAATGCTCAAAATTCTCCAAGCCAGGCTTCAACAGTACATGAACTGAGAACTTTCAGATGTTCAAGCTGTATTTAGAAAAGACAGAGGAACCAGAGATCAAATTGCCAGCATCTGTTGTATCATAGAAAAAGCAAGAGAGTTTCAGAAAAACATCTACTTCTGCTTTATTGACTATGCCAAAGCCTTTGACTGTGTGAATCACAACAAACTGTGGAATATCCTTACAGAGGTTGGGATACTGAAAGGTTGTTGCTGAACCATGAAAAGATGCCAGGATTCTTGGCCTCCAGAGGAGAAGAATTCAATCCAGGGCCAGAGACAAGGCTTGATTGCTCAGAGCTTTTGTGTAATAAAGTTTTATTAAAGTATAAAGGAGATAGAGAAAGCTTGTGACATAGGCATCAGAAGGAGGCAGAAAGAATACCTCCCTGCTAGTCTTCAGCTGGATGTTATATAGTCACTAGCAGTTTGTTAATGAAAGAAAGGAATGGCTTAAAACTCAAAATGGCACCAAGCCCCTCATCCTTAACATGTATTTTGGGATAATCTTGTCACCAGACAATTCATCCCTGGCCATAAAATGACTTACTTGAATCTTGTAGAAGGGCAGATTACCATACAAATAGTTTCACTTACATTGATTATGGTAACAATGTCTGAGTATAACATAATGGTTTGTCAAGTAGGTTCTGAGCCATTAGGCAGAACTGACTTGAAGACAGATTCTGGGGTAAATGCATAGTACATTAACGTAGCTTAAGACAAACATTTCGATAAGAAAAATGCATTGGTTAACTCAAGGTTTGAGAACAGTTAACTTCAGATGGAACCAGGTGTAATTATGGCAACACAGTATTTTAAGAGAAACCTTTTAAAATTTGTATAGAGAAGGGAATATATATATATATATATATATATATATATATATCTCACTAGTTTGTTTCCTCCTGTGGCTTAAGAAAGATAAAAAATGTCTGACACTTGCAGCCTATTTCCTCCATTTGCAGACTCCCGGCCTTCCTGACTGTTACCCTCTCAATACCAGACCACCTTACCTACCTCCTGAGAACTCTGGATGCAGGTCAAGAAGCAACAGTTAGAACTGGACATCGAACAACAGACTGGTTCAAAATTGGGAAAGAAGTATGTCAAGGCTGTATATTGTCACCCTGCTTATTTAACTTATATGCAGTGTACATCATGCAAAATGCTGGGCTGGAAAAAGCACAAGCTGGAATCAAGATTGCCAGGAGAAAAATCAATAACCTCAGATATGCAGATGACACCATCCTTATGGCAGAAAGCAAAGAGGAACTAAAGAGCCTCTTGATAAAAGTGAAAGAGGAGAGTGGAAAACCTAGCTTAAAACTCAACTTTCAAAAAACAAAGATCATGTCATCCGTTTCCATCACTTTATGGCAAATAGATGGGGAAACAAAGGAAACAGTGACAGACTTATATTTTCTTGGGCTCCAAAAATCACTGCAGATGGTGACTGCAGCCATGAAATTAAAAGACGCTTGCTCCTTGGAAGAAAAGCTATGACCAACCTAGACAGCATATTAAAAAGCAGAGACATTACTTTGCCAACAATGATCTGTCTAGTTAAAGCTATGGTTTTTCCAGTAGTCATGTATGGATGTGAGAGTTGGATCATAAAGAAAGCTGAGCACCAAAGAATTGATTCTTTGAACTGTGGTGTTGGAGAAGACTCTTGAGAGTCCCTTGGACTATAAGCAGATCAAACCAGTCAAACCCAAAGGAAATCAGTCCTGAAGGACTGATGGTGAAGCTGAAACCCTTATACTTAGGCCAGTTGATATGAAAAACTGACTAATTGGAAAAGACCCTGATGCTGGGAAAGATTGAAGGCAGGAGGAGAAGGGGACGACAGAGGATGAGATGGTTGGATAGCATCATGGACTCAATGAACATGAGTTTTGCAAGCTCCAGGAGTTGGTGATGGACAGGGAAGCCTGGTGTGCTGTAGTCCATGGGGTCACAAAGAGTTAGACCTGGCTGAGTGACTTAACAAAACTGAACTGATATTAATTTCCCATCTGTGAAAATTATTTTGGATTTCAGGAAAGAGAGTTCCTTTCCCTAATTTGTTAAGTAGTCAAAGGTCTAATAATCCCTTTCTTAAATTTTTTATTCCATAATAAATAAGTTCTTCATAATTATTTTAATCTCATCTTTGTTTTAAAGGTTTCCAGATTTAGCCATATTTAGGAAATTAATCCGGAGAAGGCAATGGCACCCCACTCCAGTACTCTTGCCTGGAAAATCCCATGGATGGAGGAGCCTGGTGGGCTGCAGTCCATGGGGTCGCTAAGAGTCAGACATGACTGAGCAACTTCACTTTCACCTCTCACTTTTATGCATTGGAGAAGGAAATGGCAACCCACTCCAGTGTTCTTGCCTGGAGAATCCCAGGGACAGGGGAGCCTGGTGGGCTGCCGTCTATGGGGTTGCACAAAGTCCGACATGACTGAAGCGACTTAGCAGCAGCAGGAAATTAATCAGTTTCTCATGAGATAGTATGACACTGGACAAAGTTTATGGTTACAGTATAAATGATCTGTATCTACTTAATGCTATAAAAGGGAAACATTGGAATGCCCTACACCTTTTAGGGGGCCTAGGTGATAAAATGGGAAAAATAAGTGAAAAGTAATTAGGAACGAATGCATAAGTGCTGAATCTTGTGAAGAATACAAATGAAGGGGTTGTGCACATAAGAGAGGCATAGGCACAACCTTGGCCCCAGTCCTTGAATGAAAAGGTAAGTCAGGACTGGACATGGTGGGAAAGCTTTATGGAGGAAGTGAGAGTTCAATAGGATCTTTCATGCTGCTGCTGCTGCTGCTGCTGCGTCGCTTTAGTCATGTCCGACTCTGTGCGACCTCATAGACTGCAACCTACCAGGCTCCCCCCTCCCTGGGATTCTCCAGGCAAGAACACTGGAGAATCGTTCATGATAGGTAAGTGTCAAATACTTGTAGAAGAGGAGAAAAGGCCCTTTAAATTGAATGAATCAAGATAGGGATTAGCGTTTAATGTATGTTGGGCAGTGGTGAGCCAGCCCGGCTGGAAAGGAGGACTCCCACTTGGGACATAAAGCTCTTGGACAGAACATATGAGCTTTGTTTGCAGATATGAGTGAGACTAGAATTATAAAGACATAGACCATCCAAAAAGGACTATTTTTTGTTTTTAAAGTTGTGTTCTTAGAAGAATAATGGCAAACCTATAACTGAAATACAATGATTCATTCAACAACATAATGAGCACATTAGATGTGACAGGTAGCCTGCTGTGTACTGAGACATAAGGCCCAGCAAACCATATTCTCTGTCCTCAAGGAGTTAACCAGCAAGTAGAAAAAATGAAATAGATAAACAAATAATTAAAATAACTTTGAAATATGTATTACAATAAGTTTTGTTCAAAGGGCCATGGGGAAAGGAGGGGGGAGTGACTCATTTTGAAGAAGATGGACTGAATGTCTCCAAAAAGGAAGTGATATTTGAGGTTGAGAAAGTGTTACAAAAGAAGACAGTGCAAAAGTCTATGAATTCAAAGGCAGGGAGACTTCTGTTAAAAACATACCTTGAGCCTTGGTCAGACAGGGACAGAAAATAATACACAGCTCATGCGTGTGTGTGTACATGCACATATATGTGTACTCCCATGTATTTGGGTTGAACTAATTGCAGTGGAGAGGTTGTAGAGAGAGGCTTCTGATGGCATTATGCTGTCTTATGATAACCTGCTTGACCATGAAGGCCAGGGTTAGTTGACAGCTGAACTCATTGTTGGAAGTGAATTGGAGATTGGACACTTGTGTTACATGTCTCTAATCATAAAAGCAATTTATTTGTCTCATATTGGAAAGTGATGCTGTCAGTGGTGTTATTTCCTTCATTGAATTGAAGATTGACTTTATGCTGTTCAGTTACAAGCACCATAAACTCTCCTGTGACCTTGTGCTCTAGTCTCATGTAACTACTTGGCTACAGTCTGGATATTATTGACAATACATAATGCATTGCTAAGTCATTGAAAATATGCCACAAGGCTTTGCTCCAAAGAAGTATATTAGATTGGTCTATAGATGACCTTTCATTGCTCAGACTTCGTTAGATGACTAGAGTGGCCCTATTAATCCTTTATACCCAGAGGAGTTGTGTTTCTGAGACCCTGAGAAACATCTTTAAGAACCCTTTGAGAAAGCAAACAGATATTTAGGATTTTTACTATAGACCCTCAATATTATGTAGAGAAGGTATGCCACATGTGATTCAACCTACCTGCTCATTGGGTTTTTCAATAAGCAATTATTGAAAGCTCATTGCATACCAGGCACTTTGCTTAGCATTAAGAAATTAACATTGGATGTGACAAAACCTGGTGGTGCTTGTGATAAAGAACCCACCGCCAATGACAGAGACGTAAGAAATAAGTAGTGTTCAATCCCTGGGACGGGAAGTTTCCCTGAAGGAGGGCACAGCAACCCACAAGGAGCCTGGTGGGATACAGTCCATAGGTTCGCAAAGAATCAGACATGACTGAAGCGACTGTACACACACACGCACACAAGCCACAAAGGTTGCCCCTCAGGATTTTAGTGCAAGTGTGCCCTTAGGACTTTAATGTCAAATTAACATTAAATAAGCCACAAAGTCTGCCCTCAGGACTTTAGTGTCAGGACTCTCTCTATATAAAATATAGTGAGATATTTGCCATAATGGATCTGCACAAAATGTTTATCGGGATAGAAGTAAGAGCACTTAACTAAGTCAGCTTTGGGGAGTCGGGGAAGACTTCAAAGAGGAGGTGATATTTAAGTTGATACAGAGGAGTCACATGAGATGGGGGAATTGGTGCATTGTGAGCTACTGGACTTGAGCCTGGGGAGAATAGAGTATCAGCTCATGAAGGGCTTTATATGGTCAGGAGACTGAATTTCACATTTAAGACCACCATAACCCCAAAGGCTTTGAAAAGGAAGAAAGAAAATCAACTTGGATTTTCAGAAAGATCATTCCAGCAACAGTGCAGAGCTGGGATAGAGAGAATGGAGCCCTTGGGCTGTAGTAACCTAGGCAGGACTGATGAGCCCTAAGAAGGCCCATAAAAATGGTCAAGAGAGAACAGAGTCAAGTGGAATGAGAACTATTTAAGTGTCACAATTTACATGATTTGACTAATTAGATACAACGAACAAGGTGGGGTAGGAGGAGCCACTTTTGATACTTACATAACTCCTTTATATATTAATTTCTGAATTGATTCTCATCAGCCTTAAATGGTCAGGTTTAATTTATGCAGCCATTCCTAATGGGTAAATTAAACCAAAATGTTTTGTTTGGCCCTCTGACTTTCCTCTTTGGCTTTATGAATGTAATTTTGGCAACAGGTGAAAAGTCATGTTTAGTTGTCAAATGAATAATGAAGAAAGTGAGAGAGGGAGCAGAAGAAAAGGGGAAATAAGGAAAGGAGGAGATAAAGGGAGAAAGAGAAGGGCAGAGAGAGCTCATTACTAGTGCTGAACCTTCCATGATTGGTAAAATCACTTATTTAGAAGTGACAAGTTAACAAGTTCTGGTATGGGACAGATGGAAATGGTGAATGATTAGCTGAAGTGAAGTTAATTTAGGGTACTGAGACTCAGCACACAAGTTGTTTGTGGGCATTTAGTGTGGTAAACAGGTATAAGAAATAAGAAGATCAAAGTTGAAACCATAGGATATAAGAGAGATAAATGAGGTCTCTTTTTAAATAATGAAGAATATGAAAAAAAATAAAAGGCAAAAACCTAGAGAATGCTAACTCTTAAAATGTTGAATTAGAAAAATAGGAAATTGTGGTTAGAAAAGAAATAACCAGACAACCTGACCTGCTTCTTGAGAAACCTGTATGCAGTTCAGGAAGCAACAGTTAGGACTGAACATGGAACAACAGACTGGGTCCAACTAGGAAAAGGAGTACATCAAGGCTATATATTGTCACCCTGCTTATTTAATGTCTATGCAAAGTACATCATGAAAAATGCTGGGCTGGAGGAAGCAGAAGCTGGAATCAAGATTGCCAGGAGAAATATCAATAACCTCAGATATGCAGATGACACCACCCTTATGGCAGAAAGTGAAGAGGGACAAAAGAGCCTCTTGATGAACGTGAAAGAGGAGAGTGAAAAAGGTGGCTTAAAACCCAACATTCAGAAAGCTAAGATCACGGCATCCGGTCCCTTCACTTCATGGCAAATCGATGGGGAAACAGTGGAAACAGTGGCTGACTTTATTTTTTTGGGCTCCAAAATCACTGCAGATGGTGATTGCAGTCATGAAATTATAAGATGCTTACTCCTTGGAAGGAAAGTTATGACCAATCTAGACAGCATATTAAAAAGCAGAGACATTACTTTGTCCACAAAGGTCCATCTAGTCAAGGCTATGGATTTTCCAGTGGTCATGAATGGATGTGAGAGTTGGACTATAAAGCTGAGCACTGAAGAACTGATGCTTTTGAACTGTGGTGTTGGAGAAGACTCTTGAGAGTCCCTTGGACTGCAAGGAGATCCAACCAGTCCATCCTAAAGGAGATCAGTCCTGCGTGTTCATTGGAAGGACTGATGTTGAAGCTGAAACTCCAATACTTTGGCCACCTGATGCGAAGAACTGACTCATTATAAAAGACCCTGATGCTGGGAAAGATTGAAGGCAGGAGGAGAAGGGGATGACAGAGGATGAGATGGTTAGATGGCATCATCGACTCAATGCACACGAGTTTGGATAAACTCCAGGAGCTGGTGATGAACAGGGAGGCCTGGTGTGCTGCGGTTCATGGGGTCACAAAGAGTCGGACACAACTGAGTGACTAAAATGAACTGAACTGAACTGAAATAAGTAAAGATAACATGTTGGTGAGGATGTGGACAAATTGGAACACTTTTACACTGTTGGTAGGAATATAAAACAATATGGAGGTTTGGGGAAAAAATTTGGAGGTTCCAAGTGGGTGGAATGTATACCATGATCTAGACCAAGTCATTTACTATAGCCTTGTTTAATCATCTCATAACAGCATTTATACAGAGTCTGTTTATCCTGATCTGGGCCTCCCTAGCTAAACTTGTCAGTCAGCTACTTGAGTCTTAGCTGCTTCAAAATTTCTCTTCTATTATGCATTTTAGATGCCATTTTACAATCAACTCTGTCACTTATTTTGGCATAGAACATTTTTCAGAAAGAAAGTTTTCTATTATCAGTGACGGGGAATATACTTAACATTAGGTGATTAGATGAACTAGTTTGAGCAAGAGCCCCAGGGTTTGAGTATCTGGGGGAACTGAAAGGAAATTAACATTTATCATTACTTGCTATTTTCTAGAGTCTAAGCCAAGAATTTTACATAATCATCTCTTTAATCCTTACAGCATTATAAGTAAAGGATGCAATGAGAGCCATTTACAGGTGAGAAAAGGAAGGCTCATGGGGGCTGAATAACATTGCAAAGCTCCTTCATCTACTGTAAGACATTGATTGCAACCTTGTGGTCTCCACATGCTAGGCATGTGGTGACATGGACAGGAAGTTAGCAATTGTCTGACCTAGTCCATAAACCATAAATACAATAGATATGTGGCCAATAATACTTCTTTTAGTAGGTAGGAGATATCTTTAGGGGAAACTCTAATGTAACCATCTTTATGGGAATGATCTAATAACTTTCAAAATTAAAGAAAGGGGATTTGGGAGTTATTCCCAATTTTTGACTGCTGTGAAAATGTATTTAGTACCTCCAGTCCCAAGTTAGGAAAAAGTTCAATATTTTCTTTTAAGGAAAGAAGTTACACACTTTTCCTCCCTGTACCTTTTGTCGATTTATGAAATGCCTTCGCCAAATACTCTCAGCACGTACACATTCATGCACCTTGAACCATGTAATTCTTATTCTTTGATAACAACACCTGAATCATTATTTGCATCACTGGCCTCCATGCTACTTTGAAAGATAATGTGGGAGGATATGGAACATATTTTAACAATTTTGCTGCATCCTTCATATTTTCAGTGTGCATTTGATGAAAACTTATTAGTTCTTATGTTGGAATGCTTTTTATTTATATTTATTTATGTTTGCTGGTATAATTTATTCTCTCTTTATCTTCTAACCCACACTATTTTTGGATGAGTAAGAAGATCACTGAGATGTGACATCAGAAGAACTGGGTTCTCATTCTGGCTAATACTAATGGCAATAGAACAATGTCAAGAGAAAAATAGCAATACCAAATGCACCAAATGTTTATTAATATTTATTGGGGAAATATTACTATGGAAATATAAATTAATATTGCATATTAATATTATTTTCATTAATATGAAAATATTACTATGGAAATTATTACTATGGGAAAGACTGTTCACTGTTAATTCAATAAATATTTATTGAGCACCCACTAGGTATCCAGGCAATTTTCTATCTGTTGGGGATGTAACCAAAAACAAAACAGAAACAAATTCCTGATGTTGTGGCTTACAATGGGTGTGTGTGTGTGTGTGTGTGTGTGTGTGAGTTCAGGATATAGACAGTAAACAAAATAACTAAAACACAGAATATATCAGATAATGAAAAATATTATGGAGTAAAATTAAATAGGGAGGAAGTTAGGGAGTTCAGGGAGTCATGCGTGCATGAGAGCTGTCGCTTCAGGCATATCCAAATTTTTGTGACACTACAGCCTGTAGCCCATCAGGCTTTCCTGTCCATTGGGTTCTCCAGGCAAGAATACTGGAGTGGGTTGCCTGGCTCTCCTCCAGGGGATCTTCCTGACCCAGGGATCAAACCCGTGTCTCTTAGGTCTCCTGCATTGGCAGGCAAGTTCTTTACCACTAGCATTGCCTGGAAAGCTCTCAGGGAGTCACGGGAAAGTTATAATTTAAAATCAGGTTGCTAGGCAAGCTGCAAAGGTGATGCTGGAGATAATGAATACAGGCATGCAAATACCTGGGATGGTAGGGGAGGGGCTGTATAGGCAGAGAAGAAAGGCCCTGAGGTGGCTGCATATTTGCTGCACTCTATGAAAACAAGAAGGCCAATGACAGAGGATGAGATGGCTGGATGGCATCACTGACTCGATGGACATGAGTTTGGGTGAACTCCGGAAGCTGGTGATGGACAGGGAGGCCTGGCGTGCTGCGATTCATGGGGTTGCAAAGAGTCGGACATGACTGAGCGACTGAACTGAACTGAACTGAATGTTGAAGGGGCAGGTAATGAAAGGAAAAGTCATTTCAGATCAAGTAAGAGACATGATAGAGGACTAGGTCAAATGGAGCTTTATAGAGCAACATCAGAACTTTGGTTTTGACTCTGAGATGGGGTACCATTGGAGAATTTGAATGGAGTGACTGTGGAATGACAAATTTATGTTTACAAATATCATGAGTTGTTGTGGGAGAATGAAAAATAAACTGTGGGATGCTCAATGAAGAGCCTGTTGGAATAATCTGCATGAGAGATTATGATTTGGCCATGTGGTATGGTGTGGAAGTAGTGAGAAGTGTTATTATCTGCTAAACATTTTATAGACAGTACTTTATTTAACTAGCTTTTAAGAATTTTCTGAAATAAGCAGACTAAGTGTCAGTATAGTCATCTTTAAGATGGGAATATGAAATGGGTTCTATCTCTCAATATTAGCTTAAGGATGGATAGTGACAGCTCCAAAGAGACACATAATCAAGTTGCAGCCGACTAAACTATGAGAATGAGGCAAGATGGATGGCATAGGGAAAAGATCAGTTCTTTGAAAAAAGATAGAGCTGAAAGTTAGAGTTTTGTAAGATCCCATTTTGCCCTGCAAAACTGAACGTCCATGTAAAATAAAGAGGAGCAATCTGAAAACTCAGTTCCAAGATGAGATGCAGGGGAAAAATATATAAAAAACAATCAGAATGACAAAGTGTGGAACAATGTAAGCCGACTGGTTACTGGAGGAGTTAATCAAAATGTGAAGGTCAATTGATGCACACACTGGAACCAGGCAACTGGAGGCTCCCCGACCCCTCCTCTGTTCTTGGAATGTGTATTCAGCTTGCCTTCCTCACTCCCAGGAGCTGCTCCAAGGAAACAGCCTTGAAATAGATATGTGATGATGAGGCTATGGACTCGGCTTATGGCTGATCCCTGGTAAGGCCTACACTGTAAAATTTTAAGATTCTGGCAGGTATATACAGAGATCTATTGGTCCTGTAGCTGCCCAAGACAAGCATCCTATGTAAGTCCTTTGTGTACTGAACCTGCCACCTATCAAATAGAGTAATCTACCTTTTACTTGGGCTTCCCTGGTGGCTCAGCTAGTAAACAATCTGTCTGCAATGCAGGATATCTGGGTTTGATCCCTGAGTTGGGAAGATCTCCCCAGAGAAGGGAATGAGGACCCACTCCAGTATTCTTGCATGGAGAATTTCATGGACAGAGGAGCCTAGTCCATGGAGTTGCAAAGAGTCAGACATGGCTGAGTGACTAACACACACACCAACAGCTTTTTCTTGGTCTCCCTCACCAAGGACAGGGGCCAATTTCAGATTACGCCTGGAAAGTTCCTAAAGTGGTTGTGGAAGCAACACTAGTTGCCCTGGAGAAGCACATTTATACCCTTTTGTGATCAGAATTATAGGAGAAAGAAAACAAAAGGCTCAGTATATACCTCTGGTATGAGACTTCTTGCAGAAGAAAGAGCATATTGGTTGTTGTATCAAACCAGCATAGTTCATTTCACAACAACACTGATAAAAGAGTCATGTTGGCGCTCATACTGAAATGCTGTAGGACAGACCTCCCTGTGTCCCTTCCTCTTGTTCATAGAAAAGCTTTAGCTTCCTAGGCCTTTCCTGAGTTCCAAGGAGCAAATTTAATCAGAGAAATAAGAAAATTCAAAAACAAAGGAAAACAGTCAAACAGGGCAAAATAATAGTAGTTAGCCATAAAACAAAGTCAAGGGACATTAGTTCCTCCTCAAGGGTTGTGATAGAATCCTGAACCATATCCTTGAGCTGTCTGCAGATGGAAGAAATAATTGTATGCTAACCACCTGGATGTAGATCTCAAACCACTTGGAACCGGAAAGTTGATGATTGAGATTCCCAAAATACCACCCAGTTACCTCACCACCAACCAATCAGAAGAATATACACAAGCTGATCAGGTACCCTGCAACCCTCTCCTTTGCCTTGCCTTTAAAAACCCTTCCCCAAAAGGCACGAGAAGTTCAGATCTTTTGAGCATGAGTGGCCTGTTCTCCTTGCTTGGCTCCCTGTTGTGCATCTTTCAATAAACACTGTACGTTTTGCTCATCACAATCTGTGGTCAATAGATTGATGTTGCTGACAGTCAGTCAAGCAGACTCAAGTGCGGTTCATTAACAATATTTCTTCTGGAAACTTTGCACAGTCTCACCTACTTCGATGGGGAAAAAATGGAAACAGCGTTAGACATTTTTTTGGGCTCCAAAGTCACTGTGAAAGTGACTGCAGCCATGAAATTAAAAGATGCCTGCTCCTTGGAATTAAAGCTTTGAAAAACCTGTGTGGATATTCACTCAGTCGTGTCTGACTTTTTGTGACCCTGTGGATTGTAGCTTGCCAGGCTCCTCTGTCCATGGAATTCTCTAGGCATGAATACTGGAGTGGATTGCCATTTCCTTCTCCAAACAAACCTAGACAGCATATTAAAAAGCAGTGACATCACTTTGCCAACAAAGGTATAGTCAAAGTTATGGTTTTTCCAGTAGTCATGTACAGATGTGAGAGTTGGATCATAAAGAAGGCTAAGAGCCAAAGAACTGATGCTTTCAAATTGTGGTGCTGGAGAAGACTCTTGAAAGTTCCATGGACTCTCAAGAAGATCAAACCAGTGAATCCTAAAGGAAGCCAACTCTCAATATTCATTGAACGGACTGATGCTAAAGCTCCAATATTTTGGCCATCTGATGTGAAGAATCAACTCATTGGAAAAGGCCCTGATGCTGGTAAAGATTGAGGGCATGAGGAGAAGGGGGTGACAGAGCATAAGATGGTTGATGGCATCATTGACTCGATGGGCATGAGTTTGAGCAAATTCCAGGAGACAGTGAAGGACAGGGAAGCCTGGTGTGCTTCAGTTTATGGGTCACAGAGTGGACATGACTGAGCAACTGAACAATAACTGGTGAGGAAAACTAAGAGTCCCTTAGAGGAACAAGAAACAGTTCCTCAGGCACCACAAGGTCACACCTTCCAGTGACCTTCCTCTCCATCTTCATGTCATATAGAGGTAGGAGCTTTCATTCAGGAGTTTTGAGGATCTAGCTGGTGGGGCTAAACTAAGAAATATAACAGTGTAAAGTCAAACTGAGTCTTGTCTGTACCCCTACATGACTATAGCTTGAGAGATGGTTGGTAATGCTGAATGAATGATTTGAAAATATACATTTTTATACATGAATAGCATACCAGAATTAAATCTGTACTCAGAAGGGATATCAGGACAGAACATGAGGATAGAAAAAGGTTAATGTCTGACTTTTTCATTCCATGTGCCATCACTTTGACCTCCCTACTCCCCAAAGACTCTCATTAAATGCCTCTACACTACGAAAACCACAGTTGTGCTGCACCTCTCACTCTTCTTTCAAAATTTATCTAACCTAATACCTATTTTTTCCAAGTGTGGATTCTTACAAGATCTTCATAATACCTTGATTTACAAATCCATCGTTCTAGTGGTCTATTCTGCTTTCCTTGACAACACATACTCCTCTGCCTCTGTATTTCTGGTTATTATTTTATTTCCTTTATATACTCCAGCTTTTCTCTCATATCGTGGTATTGATACATTACCATTTTTAGACTTAAATATTTGGTTTGAAATGCCTATAATAAATCTGTAAGGAGATGCTAAATAGGTAATAGACTATATGAACCCTTGGGTCCCAGGCCTAGTGTGATCTAGAGAAGAACATCTAAGAATCATAAGGGAACATGCAGTAACTGGAACCAAGGGAGTAGAATGAATCATCATGTAAAGAGTAGCCTCTGAAGAGAAATTTGCCTCAGAGGTAATGTTCAGGTAGAGGAGACTACCTTGGGAAAGCCCAACATTTAAATTTCAGGAACAGGAGGCTTCTCTGGTGGCTCCTAACAGTAAAAAATCTGCCTGCCATGTAGGAGACCTGGGTTCAATCCCTGGGTCAGGAAGAGCCCCTGGAGAAGGGAATGGCTACTCACTCCAGTATTCTTGCCTGGAGAATCCCCATGGACAGAGGAGCCTGGCAGGCCACAGTCCATGGGGTTGAAAAGAGTCGGACATGACTGAGTGACTAACACAACAACAACAGAGGAGATTAAGGCAATGAAGAAGGCCAGGAATGCATAACCTTAAAGGTAGAAGACAAGTTATGAGGAGGAAGTGTCATGAGAAGCAACAGGAGAGAATGCAACAAGAAATTGAGGATGGGCATCTAAACAGTGATGATGAGCTGTCAACTGTGTAGTGTCTACAGGATACAATGATGTTGAAATATTAGGGGACATTATTCAGGGACTTTTAATGGAGCCTGGGTAGGGGGAGGAGCTAGATGAGATGAGTGAAGATGAATGGAGAGGTAATGAAATAGAGATAAGGAGTATAAATAATTTGAAGTCTGTGGAGGAGGCTGACAGAACAGTAGTTAAAAGGAAATGTGGAATTAGAGAGGTACAAATTTAGGAACATATTTAAAAGCTGATCGAGTTTTGTTGAGAGAGAAATAAATTGTTCATGTATACTTACCTCCACACTTTCAGAAAGCCAGTTATGATGAGAATTTAAAAATTAAGAAATATACATATATATGTATATCCACAATGGTGACAATGAGTATGCCATACGCTTTTGAAGAAGCATAGAAATTTAGAAACTAGGCTATTGCAGAAGGAGATATTAATGTCTCTTGCTGAATTTTCAGTACATCTAAAAGACTCAAGACCCTTCATAGAATTTCAGGTCTTAGACAAACCATGTACCATAGAAAGTAAAGAGCAGGCATAGGAAGAAAAGAGAGGGCTCTTGAAGATCTCTGAATGGAGGACTTGAAGTTGATGATCCATGGCCTCAGTCATCAAAATCAGGAGAGTCTCCCACAGCTATCCAGGGGGATTTTTCTCTGAGGAAATTAAATAAAAATGTCAGGACACCTGACACAATAAGATGTGTGTGTGTCTGTATGCGTGTGTGCGCTTTTGGGTGTGTTGATGGTGAAGTACAGGACTAGAAGCAGAGAAATTGAAAGTTTATATACTGAAAAGTGGGCATCCCAATTGTTATTTATCACCCTGCTCCTTAAATGGCAGAAGCCACAAACACACTCTCCTGAAGCACATTTAGAGGTGTGGTATTAGTTTGCTAGAGGCTTCCCTTGTGGCTCAGTGGTAAAGAATTCACCTGCAATGCAGGGGATGTGGGTTTGATCCCTGGGTCAGGAAGATCCACTGGAAAAGGAAATGGCAACCTATTCTAGTATTCTTGGCTGGGAAATCCCATGGACAGAGAAGACTGGAGGTCTGCAGTCCATGGGTTTGGAAAAGAGTTGAACACAACTGACTAAACAATAGCTACAAGTGTCAGTAGGTGAGCTTTACTACATACAGGTGCATGGGCCCAAGTTTGGTTCTGTAACAGTAGAGCTATTTGAGGTGCTCCCGAAGTCCTGCGATTGAATAAAAGTGATGGAGAATGAAGAATTATCTTAAAACTCTCCAAATAACTCAAAACAATAAAGAAAATTTGTGAAATGTAGTATATATATATACATATGTCTCTCAGTTTTGTCCGACTCTTTGCAATCCCATGGACTGCAGCATGCCAGGCTTCCCTGTCTATCACCAACTCTTGGAGCTTACTAAAACTCATGTCCATTGAATCAGTGATGCAACCATCTCATGCTCTGTTGTCCCCTTCTCTTCCCACCTTCAATCTTTCCCAGCATCAGGGTCTTTTCAAATGAGTCGGTTCTTTGCCTCAGGTGGCCAAAGTATTGGAGTTTCAGCTTCAGCATCAGTCCTTCCAATGAATATTCAGGACTGATTTCCTTTAGGATGGATTGGTTGGATCTCCTTGCTGTCCAAGGGACTCTCAAGAGTCTTCTCCAACACCACAGTTCAAAGCATCAATTCTTTGGCGCTCAGCTTTCTTTATATTCCAACTCTCACATCCATACATGATTCCTGGAAAAACCATAGCCTTGACTAGATGGACATTTGTTGGCAAAGTAATGTCTCTGCTTTTCAATATGCTGTCTAGGGTGGTCATAACTTCTCTTCCAAGGAGCAAGCATCTTTTAATTTCATGGCTGCAACCACCATCTGCAGTGATTTTGGAGCCCCCCAAAATAAAGTCTGTCAGTGTTTCCATTGTTTCCCCATCTATTTGCCATGAAGTGATGGCACCAGTTGCCATGATCTTAGTTTTCTGAATGCTGAGTTTTAACCCAACTTTTTCACTCTCCTCTTTCACATTCATCAAGAGGCTCTTTAGTTCTTCTTCACTTTCTGCCATAAAGGTGGTGTCATCTGCATATCTGAGGTTATTGATTTTTCTCTTGGGAATCTTGATTCCAGCTTGTGCTTCATCCAATCCAGCATTTCTCATGATGTACTCTGCATATAAGTTAAATAATCAGGGTGACAATCTATAGCCTTGATGTGCTCCTTTCCCAATTTGGAGCCAGTCTATTGTTCCATGTCCAGTTCTAACTGTTGCTTCTTGACCTGCATAAAGATTTCTCAGGAGGCAAGTCAGGTGGTCTGGTATTCCCATCTCTTTCAGAATTTTCCACAGTTTGTTGTGATCCACACAATCAAAGGCTTTGGCATAGTCAATAAAACAGAAGTAGATGTTATTCTGGAACTCTTGCTTTTTCGATGATCTAACGGATGTTAGCAATTTGATCTATGGTTTCTCTGCCTTTTCTAAATCCAGCTTGAACACCTGGAAGTTCATTGTTCACGTACTGTTGAAGCCTTGCTTGGAGAACTTTGAGCATTACTTTGCTAGTGTGTGAGATGAGTGCAATTGTGAGGTAGTTTGAGCTTTCTTTGACATTGCTTTTCTTTGGAACTGGAATGAAAACTGACTTTTTCCAGTCCTGTGGCCACTGCTGAGTTTTTCAAATTTTCTGGCATGTATATATATATATATATATATACACATACATATACATATATACATATACATATACGTGGAACAAACCAAAAGGCAGCCTGGAAATAAGCCATGCTGTAAAAGTAAGCATAAAATGTAAATAATTCAAGTGATCAGTCAGTTCAGTTCAGGCACTCAGTCATGACTGACTGTTTGCGGCTCATTGATTGTAGCACATCAGGCCTGCCTGTCCATCACCAACTCCCAGAGCTTACCCAAACTCATGTCCATTCAGTGGGTGATGCCATCCAACCATCTCATTTATTCAAGTGATATTCTGTATCTTTTTTGCTTCCTCTTTATGTATCTACTTCAGTATTCTCTTTCTACACTAGATTTCACTGCTTGACATGTACATGAACAAACCAGGCCACTTCTCATGTCCAGAGTTTAAATGTTTTCTTTATTCACTTGACCAGCCCAATTCTAAATTCTTGGGACAGAGAATCTAACTGGTGCAACTTTGGTCTAGTATGTTTCCTAATTCAATCAACTATGTCTGTGAAATGTGTTATATACTCTTAACCTGACTTCCCGGGGTCAGTCTTGCAAATTAGGGTTAGTTCTCAGGGAAACATCAAGATACAAGTAGAGGTTTGTGGAGATGTCTGTTTAGGCTTCTAATTCAAACAACTTGTGTCTGTGAAATGTGTTAGATACTTGTAACCTAACTTCCTTGGGTCAGCCTTGCAGATTAGGGTCAGTTCTCAGGGAAAGGGTGTCAAGATACAAGGAGATGTCTGTTGAGGCTTCAGGGAAGTGAGATGTCAGCATATTGGGTGAGATATCCAGATTTCCCCAGGAGGATGGCAGGTTTTGAAGGAGAGATTGTGAGCTAGTTGCCCAGTTTGTCACTGAATGAATAAGTTCTCCAGGTTAGTACTGTAGAGGAACATAACAAGAATTTAGTCAAATTGTAAAATCTTGGGAGAGAGAATCTGATTGGCATAGCTCTGGTCAAGCACCTTTCTAATCTAAACAATTGCATTGAATCAATAATGGCATTCACTCATTCGTATCAGTAAGTTAACAAGTGTTAAGCATTGCCACTGTCGACAACAGAGAACCAGTATTGGAAATTGGCAAAGACTGAAAACTTTGGAGGTTCAAATCTTTGCTCCTCTATTTACTAGTTGTTTGGCCTTGAGCAAATCATTTGTTTTCAGTCTGAGTGTGCTTTCCCATTTGAAAAAAATAGAGAAAACTTTATCTCTGATTTTAAAGAATTAAATGCTACAACAGAGATCTGGGTACTTAGCATGGAAGCAGATGCAGAAAGAACTTTTCTAAAATGGCAACATGCTGATAAATCAATAACTCAAATTGTTTGAGGGTGACAGACCAGTAAACAAACAGTGAAAAGGTTACTATAGACTTGTGCACACAGAGCTTTGGGGCACAGAGGTGAGAGAGATTTGGGAAGGAGGGACCTAGGAAAGCTTGCATGAAATTCTATGCCTGAATAGAGTTTTGAGGGACATGCTGGAGTTAGCTTTATAAACAGAAAAACTTTCAAAGGAACAGAGATATGGAACCACATGCCTCATTTGCAAAACTCTAATTGGTAGAATAATACTGCAGCAACTGATATAGACATTTTGTTGTTGTTGTTGTTGGAAGGGCAGAAGAGGCTGAGCAAGAGGGTATTACAGGTTCTGGGTATCCTTGTGGCTTAAGCTGGTATTTAAAGTGAAAATTGAGGACCATGTGGGTCTTTGGCATAGGGATAGTAGAAGTCATACTATTAGACATAGAATGGACATGGCTAGGTGGGCATATACCTAGTTGGCCTTGTTACCATACCTAGTTCACAAAATCGCAGTGAACTAAGTAGCAAAGTAGTTGCTACCGAACCTGGAGAGTTGGGCATGTGAGAGCACAAAATTTAGACACATGATACATTCTCCTAGGGTTGGTGATGAAATAAACACAGAGTGTGCACCGAGTGGCCTGATAACCCTAGTGATGAGGGATGGATGTGGTGCTTAGGTCAGTGATAAGTGGAAGCTGAATCCAACATGTGCATTCCACCTGTATCCATCCCCAAGGGTGCCAAGAAAAGGCCTGCTATGGGGAGGCTGTCTCAGCTTTAGGGAGCACAGCTGGATGTGTTGATGGTGTCAGAAGTGCAGTCAGTCTTCACAAGGAAGCCGCCTCAAACCGAGAAAGTAGAGAGGCTGGGAGAGTTGCTAATTCATGACTTTTTGCTGAATGAATATTATATTTCATTCAAAGTCTTTCAGAAATATTTTCAGGAGAAGTGCATGAAAAACTTTCAAGAACTTTCTTTCCTCCTTCACAAGATGAGTTTCTTAATGATTAAAATTTGGGCACATTAGAGGGTTTTCTATGGAAACCAGAAGACGGGCAAATCTTACTTTAGGCGTTAGATGTGACTAGGGAAACCTGTTTAGAAACATATTTTAGCATAGAGAGTACTATATAAGAACTACTTATTTACAAGAGACCCTAAGAAACCCTTCATTAATACTTTTCCTAAAACAAACTATCCCTTAATTGATTTGCTTTTCTTGCAGCTACAAAGACTGTAGACATGGAAAAATACACTGTGTCTTAAAATCTTGTGAGAGATAGATTGATGATTTCGTCTCTCCCGTTTTCTGGGGTCTGCCTTTCTCCCTGTACCTCTGAAATTTTGTCTTAACTCAGAATCAGGTCTTTTCTTTTACGTTCTCTACCTGATTGCATTCAGTCAAGTCACATACTACATGAACCTTTGAAGAGAAGAAAGTTCCATTTTCTGATTGTCTGGGGTCACTTAGAATTTAATCTTAAAAGTGCTGATTACCAGTTCCTTGATTTCTCCCTGGGGCTCTAAAAAGACCTAAATATAGAGAGGTTTTTTTTTTTTTTTTTTTTTTTGCGTTTGAAAGGGTCCTCGAATGTGAAAGCAATGATTAGCAACTTTAAAACTATTTTTCTCCTAAGTCTTAAATTCCTATTTACAAAGCCCAGGTTAGTTTTGTTCCCAAAGAATTGTGATTGGGGAAATTCTTTTCTCATTCTCTCATATACTAAAGCTATTTTAAAAGAAGGAGCCTAAATTGTTTCGTTTTCCTTTTTTTTAATTTTGAATTCATGCTGACTGGTCACATCTTCTTCCTCTCCTCTTTTTCTCCCTTTTATGGCTTCTGGCTCCCCCCAGATCATATCTGGAACAAGATTATTATCTTGAGTGATCTTCTTTTATGAGGTTTTCTTGTCAGCAGCTTCAGTGGAAGTCAGGCATGCAGAGCTGTGATTTATCGCCACCGAGCCCCACGTGATTTAATGCATTCACACATCTAGAAGAACAAGGCTAGTAGATGAATGGACAGCTACTTGGGAATGAGACTAGCTGGTTCACTCACCTCAGCTGGAGGGGGGAGCTGGCTGCCAAGGTAAATGAATTGAGCTTGCTTAGGGAGATGAACAGTTTTTGGAAATCAGGTAAAATGTTGTTGTACTTGCTGCTGTGTTTGAACACAGTATAAAATACTACATCCTGTATGCAGAAGGTTGATTGACTCGTTGTTCTTAATGAGAGAGTTCTGTGCACAGAACTGAGCAAAGGAAATGTTAAGTGAGGGGATAATAAGAAGAAACTGACTTTGCTTCTTAGAGATTCTGAGATAGCAAAGCAGGGGAAATAAAACATAGAAAATGAATTTGCATATAGAAATATATGTCCTAACATTTAAATACTGGATTCATTTTCCCCTAAAAACTCACTCACTGAGCTAAAATAAGAGTTAACCTTTGAAAATCAAACATTCTTAGTCATAGGATGATCTTATGGTTTTGCCTTAAATTTTAGGTTACTTGGCAGAATGATCTCCAGTCACTGACATTTGCTTCTGAGAAATATCCTGCATTTGGCCTCAGGTAAGGACACCTTCTTTCCTATGGAGATTTTGAACCACTCCAGGAAACTTGAGTCATTTTTTTGTAGCGTTCTTTGAGTCAGAACTCCATCCTTTTTTTTTTTGTAGTGGTTCCAGGATTGCCCCTTTGTGGCCCAGAAAAACTGTCTCAGCTCTCTTATAATACTCTCAACATGAAATCACTAGTCCGTGTATCAGCTGCATCAGGCACTGGTGTGCTTTGGGATATACATTTCTGAGAACTACTCTAGATCTGTAAGTTAGAAATACTGGGAAGTGGAAACTATGAACCTACATTATTACAAACCCTCTAGGGGTTTCTTATGTACACTAAAGTCCTGAAGCACTCACTGAAAAATGAACAAAAAGAACACATGTTTATGAACACTTCTATGTGACAAATGTGTCACTTTTCTATGTGCTTTTTGTATATTGGCTGTTCAGTCTTCACATGTGGTATAAATCAGTCATTATTATTTCACAGGGAGAAAATGTGGTTCATCTTTCTCTCCCACGCTCGTAAAGCCAGAAAGTGTAAGTACTTCAATGCAAAGACACGTTTATCTAGTCCAGCTTCAAAGCCTATGTTCTTTTCTTTAAAGCACTGATCTCTTCATCATCGAGGGTGAGTTATGTCGCTGGAACTTTTCCAGGCTGCACTGCCATCCAGCTCTCTGCGATAAAAGTAAATACACACTCATCTTGGCATTGTCCGCTCCTGAGTCACAGCATCTCCTTTAGGGGTACTGCCATGTGTCTCTTCCAGCTCTTTCATAGATAGTTCAAACTAAAAATGAACTCAGGGTGATGCTACAACGGTGATTCACACGAAGGTTGCTCTGCCAATCCA